>NW_008353267.1:3114634-3122138 GCF_000622305.1 Nannospalax galili | reverse complement strand
CCATCCCCACTTTAAGGGAAAAATGCTCCAGCCTGGCCTAATAACTAAGAAAGGTGGAAAGTTGTGTAAAAAATAAAATGATCTTTTAAAAGTATCAAAGATACAGCCTTTAAATGTCCTCTCTAGCTGGTGGAAAAACCACCAGTAGAACAATGCTGCATTCTACTCTACATGTGGTTCTCTTTTCAGGTCACCTGCCTCACTGGGAAAGGCCTGATTCAAGGTCTCCACAGTCAAGGACGTTTGGAATGTTTGGCCTAATAAGGTAATCTAGAAGGATTTGTAGACCATATAAGAACTCAGAACACCTCTAAGAGTTTCTGGTGTTTGTATCTTAGTTGGTATGACACACCCAAAGGCAAATAGGGCTATTTCACTTTGTGTTAAATTCTCAGGTTTTGAAGTGTGCTCACTTCTCTAGTTCATAAGATGCAAATAGCTTAAACGTTTTCGCTGATAAACTTTCACACCTGCTTTTTATATTGCATTCAGTGCTCATTCAAAATCCATAGCAACTTGGAAAGTTAAAATGCATGTTAAAAAACAAGTATTAAAAGCATCTTCCAAATGTTCAGTCCTCTACTGAACAACTTAAAAGACAGAAGGAAATTAGACTAAAGGGGAGCCTTAACTTTAAAGCATTTGCAGTCTCATAGGTCACATATTCTTCAGGAGTAAGAGTCAAAATAGCCAGTAGCATATAATCAACTGTCAAGTTGGGCATTGTAAGAATGACACTGAGGCCAGGTGTGGTGATGCTCACCTTTAATCCCAGCACTCAGGAGGCAGAGGCAGGCTGATCTCTGTGAGATCAACGCCAGCCTAGTCTACATAGCGAGTTCCAGGTTACCTAGGGCTGGCTATAGGGAGACATTGCTTAAAAAAACAAAAGACACTACAATTTTAAAGTAATACTTTATTTTACTTTTGGCTGGCCTGGAACTCAGTATGTAGACCAGGTTGACCTCAAATGCACAAAGATGCACCTGCTTCTGCCTCCTGAGTGCTAGCTAAAAAAGTAATATTTCAATAATGGAAAATTGATTCTATTTTGTTGAACAGATGCAGGTTGGAAGCTTTAGCTGTTAGTGAATACTGAGGCAGACCCAAGTGTCTCCAACTCAACTTCTATCCTTTATACCCTGAGAGGAAATTCCAAAGTGCCAAAGTGGTCAACAGGTTCCTGTACTGTGATCCATTCTCCCCTATACTTTTTTTTTCTGATAAAATAATAAACAGTTCTCTTTATCTTTCTGGATGACTTCCCCCAACTCTGAATCATTGCCAGTTTCAGTCCACAGGAAAGAACCCACAACTTTATCTAACAGATCTTAAGTCTACAACTACATGGCCACCACACCCCTAAAGTGCAAGCTCTCTGTGGAACTCGGGGCCTTTCCTCCACTTCTCTCCCGGGATGACCTAAAAGCATTAGTTCACTCATTCCAACTGATTAAGGGAATACAAAGTTCCAGAGTAAAAAGAGGAAACTATTCCAGGACAAAAAATGGCCAAGAGGGTTAAACACAGCTGAAGGATCAGGTGAGATAAGAAATGGAAAGGTGTCACTGGATTCAGCTTCTGAGAAAACATGTCAGGAGTCAGCTGCAGTCAGGTGTGGGAGAGAGGGGAAGTAGAGGCATTGGAGAACAGCTCTTTAGAAATGTGTGAAGAGAGGAGAAGAAAGGCAAGTGGGGATGATCTAGAAGAAATTGTGTCCTAAAGGAAAGGCCTTTTTCTAGATGCCAGAGACCTGCTAGTCTGAGGGGAAGGTGACGGTGCACAGGAGGATGTGCTAAGGCAGGAGCAGGCTGGAGGACCTGGGTCCTAGAAGCAAGTTCAGCATTCTCTCAGAAACCAGAGGGCGGGAAGTAAGGATGGAAGTAGAATGCAACTGGACATTGGGCTCAACTCAAGGCAAGGTTTCACTTACGGATTTCTTTCTGGGCTGGGTGTGGGTGTGCACACATTTGATCCTAGCACTTGGGAGGCAGAGGCAGACAGTTTTTTGTGAGTTCAAAGCCAGCCTAGTCTGCATAGGGAGTTCCAGGACAGCTAGGGCTACACAGTGAGATCTTGTCAAACAAGCAAACCAGCCAACCAGGAATTTCTTTCTGGCCTGACATGGTGGCAAGCGCCTGTAGTCTCAGCTACACTGGAAGCTGAGGTAGAAGAATCTCTTGAACCCAGGAGTTCCTTTCTGTGACATGAAAGGCAAGATTATCTGCTTGGAAAAAGGAAGAGATGGTGAGCGTGGGTTGAAGGGAAGGTTGAGAGGAGGGGTTGGGTAGAGGGTCCTGCCATGGGTATACCAATGGATACCTGGCAGTTTTGTCCAAGGGAATCATACAACTCAGGTTGTATGACAAATTGGAAAGGAACAGGTCCAGCACATGATCCTTGTGGTGGGACAGCAAGTGATGGGTCTTAGTCTTTAAGAAACATAGTCAAGAAAGTCGAACCAAGCTGGTAGTCCAGAAGAAGACAAAAGTTCCAGTGAGGTGGCAGTGCTAGTGAGGTTAATGAATCGTGGCATGGAAGGTGGGAAAGAAAAGGCACTGGTACAAGATGGGACACTGAAGACTTTGAAGTGAAGCAGTGCTGAGACCCGTGCCTGCCTGCAGCGTCAACCAACTTTAGTTTGAAAATGTTTAAAGAAAAGAATTGTCGGAGCTGGAGAGATGGCTCAGCACTTAAGAACACTTGCTGTTTTTCCAGAAGACTCGGGTTCGATTCCTAGCACCCACATGGCAGCTAACAACTGTCTGTAACTCCAGTTCCAGGGGATCTGACACCCCCTTCTGGCATCCGCAGTCTTTGCATGACACAGGTGCACTTATGTGCAGGCACTACACATAAAAATAACAAAATATTGGAGACGGATTTGTAAACCTCAGAACGAGGTTCTGCCTGCCCGAGGCCGCGGTGTTGCGGAGACCCGAGGCGTAGCCAGCGACACCATGTCTGACCAGGAGGCAAAACCTTCAACTGAGGACTTAGGGGATAAGAAGGAAGGTGAATACATTAAACTCAAAGTCATTGGGCAGGATAGCAGTGAGATACACTTCAAAGTGAAAATGACAACACATCTCAAGAAGCTCAAAGAATCATACTGTCAAGGACAGGGAGTTCCAATGAATTCACTCAGGTTTCTCTTTGAAGGTCAGAGAATTGCTGATAATCATACTCCAAAAGAACTGGGCATGGAGGAAGAAGGTGTGATTGAAGTTTATCAGGAACAAACAGGGGGTCATTCAACGGTTTAGATACTCTTTTTATTTCTTTTCTTTTCCCTCAATCCTTTTTTATTTTTAAAAAATAGTTATTTTGTAATAGTTCTTTTCATTTCAAAATGAAAACTGAATACTGACACCCCATCACTTTAAACATCTGGTAATTTGAATTCTAGTTCAATACTCATTATTGGTCGCTTTTATTGTGCTGATTTCTGGTGATCCGACCTCAGCTCCCTTCATATTGCCCTCTTTTTGAAAATTCCATGTGTGCACAGAGAGGCCATCTTTTTCAGGACTGCATTTTCAGGTTTGTGGTGATTAAAAAGATCGACCACAGCGAGTTTTCATAATGACCTTCCAGTTGGCCCTGAAGTTCCAGCAGGTGACTGCTTCACTCCTGGACTGTGATTTTCAGTGGGAGATGGAAGTTTTTCAGAAAACTGAACTGTGGAAAAATGATCTTCCTTCATCTTGAAGCTACTTTTAAAAATCTGAGGGTCTGGACCAAAAGAAGATCAGATTTAGAATCAAGATGACAGATATGGCAAGTAAAGACTAACTCCAAAATGGCTTCATTGAAGATAAAGCATTTTAAGATTTAAAAAAAATCTGCCAGAAGATCCCAGAAAAGTTCTAATTTTCATTAGCAGTTAAAAGTTATTCATGCAGAAATGTATGCAGCAGACCACTGCTCCTTTTGATTTTATTTGTACTTTTTGGCCTGGGACATGGAATAAAATAATAAAAATAGTCTGTACTGAATATATACAGACATCTTTCCTATCCTTCCATAAATAATCACTATTTATATAGCATTTGCATTATATTAGGCATTGCAAGAAATCTAGAGGTGGTTTAAAGTATACAGAATATGTATATAGGTTATTATGCAAATATTCCACTTTACACAAGGTATTTGAACACCTACAGATTCCTGGAACCAGTCTCCCAAGGATATGAAGAGATGACTGTTGAGGTCATATATTTCTTCTACCAGCTTTTAAATTCTGAAGACTGTACACCATATGTCCCTCCGAGTTTGTTGCATGACAAGGGTTTGACCTTAGATCTTTCATTGTATCATATGTGTTACCATGATGTATTAAAAGATGCTTGAATCGCATAAACTCTTTTCAGTACCAATAATATAAACAAATGAGTTTATTCTACACGATTCTTTGTATTATGAGTATTAAGATAACTCAAAAGGAAAGAATAAAATTTATAATCTAAATACTCCCAAAATTACTTTACTCCTTTTATTTTCTATATTTTAATGAAGTATTTAATTCTTAATTGGGTATAATTAGAATAAAAATACATTTGCCAGTCTACTTGTCAAATTACTGCCTTTTGGAATGAGATGAAGAGTGAAATAAATATTTCCCATGCTCCTTTGTGCTTTGTCTTCTTCCTCTTCTTCTTTTTCTCATCCCCACCCCACCCTACTTCTTTTTCTATGGGCTGAAGATCTAGCCCAGTGCTTTGCACATGCCAGGCAAGGCACAGAGATGCATTCCCAGGCTTCTTTGTAATTTTTTAGTAGCTCCACAATTCGCAGGTCTATCACATTTAACTGTGCTATTGCTGCACATACGGATTTTTACGTTTCAGCATCCAAAGAATGTGGCAGTCAACATCTTTTTTTTTCGCATGTAATTTTCTTTTAGATACTTTTCTTCAGATAAATTTCTAAAATAGGAAAGAGGCTTAAAATTCAAACTCTTAAACATATGCACTGCTGGGGTCTTCCAACCTGCTCACAATATATATGCTTTGCTACTTGCAAGCAAAATTTTGCCATAAAAACTATTTTTTAGCCAAGTAATACCAGCTAGCAGATACTAGGAGAATAGTGTGATATTGTTGGAAGGAATGTTGGCCTGGCATAAGGAAGTCCAATTTTTACTCTAAAACTAGGAAATAAGCCAGGCGTGGTGATACACACCTTTAATCCCAGCACTTGGGAGGTAGAAGCAGGTGGATCTCTTATGAGTTTGAGGCCAGCCTGGTCTACATAGGGAGTTCCAGGCCAGCTGGGCCTACAGGGAGACCCTGTCTCAAAAAAGATTAAAAAACAACAACAACAACAACAACAAAAACCCCTAGGAAATAGCTGTGACTCAACTCTGGTCAAATTGCTTAATTTTTCTGGCCTTGTAATTGCTAACCTGTATGAGTATGTTCACCAAAATGATAGTATCTCTTTTCATGATAGGATTTCTGTTCCCAGTTGTCTTAAGAGGCCTTCCTAATGTGAATCATTGGATAAAAAGTTATCATTTATTAATTCTCTTCTGTATATCAGTCATTATTTCATCTGTTTCAGAGCACAAACCCATGAGGTGGGTTCAATGATCATACCCAATGAACAAATGCAGAACTAAGATTTTGACTAATGTGATAGAGACTGCCCAAGTTCTCACAATGGTAAGCAAGGGGTGAGGGACTCAAAGTCAACTTAATCCCAAGGTCTTGCATTTGAGCCATGCCACTATACTATCTTGGCATATTTTCTCCTAAAAGAACTAAAAATACCTTCAACTTTAAACCAGTTTTTGGTGTTACAGGTCATCTTTCATGTCCCAAAGATAAGAGAATTATTCTGTTTTACTTGTGCAAGAGTCCTGGACCATCAGAGTTGCTTTTATTTTTGTTTCTACAGAGCCTTTGTTTTAAAGCCAACTTTTGCTTAGCATGTCTGTTTCTCCTTCTAAAGTAAAAATAACTTCACTTGTCTGGCTCTACTAAGGTTTTGCATTTATTTTATTAAATTCATGACTATTTATATTACTATAGTGGAGTCTGGGTTTTTAATTGGTGTTCCCTTATATAGGTTTATACTACTTAAGATTGTTGCCTATTACTCTGCCCATGGGGCAGCTTTTATTTAAAAAGAATCAAATTAAATTGCTTCATAAAATTACAGCATGTGTTCAGAAAAGTTTTTAAAATTCCATGTGCCTGGACTTCAATTTTCATCAAGAATTGCATTCAACAGACTTCCTGTTTCAAAACTTATGGGGTGGTACCCCCTAGTGGAAGATCTACAGAAACATCAGTCCTGTAAGCACTGGAGGTTCAAGACACAGACACAAATTCTCCCCACAGGGATACAAATTCTCTCTCCACTTGCTGCAGTTTTGTTCTTTGTTATTTATTTACTTGAAACAGTGGAGATCAAGTGGTGAACTGTGAGTAGAGTTGGGTGGGTTGAGCAGCAGGGGGCAGTATAAAATAAAAAATGGGACTGTGATAGGTACTCAGGTCCTCAATGACAAAGGCATTGGGTGTGAGATGATCAGATTAAAAAGCAGTGGAACAACCAACAACAATGTACAAGATTTGCCCATAGGGATCAAGCTTAGTGACTTGGCAGGGGAGACCCCCCCAAAGGGAGGGGCAAGTTTGGAAAGAATATGGAGATAGAGTGTGAAGGAAGAGTTCTGTAGCTGGGAAGAGGAAAGAGAACTGAATCCAAATTGAATTGGGCTGTCCAGGGTGTCAGGTAAAAGGGATGCTGTAGCCAAGGCGAGGACTCAAAAAGGGAAGGAGACACTGAGACAGAACAGTGTCTGTGGAGCCAATCTGTTGAGGCCAGAGGCCTCCTTGGCCATCTTGTCTCTGATGCAGTAAAACTTGTTGGTTTGGGGAAGGCATCATCCCCATGACCATAGGCTGACCCTGTCTTTTACATGGTGACAATATCTATTTGAAGTTTTAGGAATTTCTTACTATGTAACAGGAATAGAAAAATTAAACACATAAAAATTTTTCAGAAAGTTTTTTTAAATTTTATAAAAACTTTATTGAGCATTTCATACATGCATATAAGGTGTTTTGATCAAATCCATGTCCACTCCCTCCCCTCCAACATCTCCTATATCTCCCCATTACTTTTTTCTGACAACTTCATGCATTCTTTTTTTTTTCTTGAGGGGTTGGAGAGCTATTTGCTACTGTAACATTTCCCCCTCTGCAGAGGTAGCCTTAAATCTTTTAGGGTTAGATAAGAGCTCCCAAATACTTTTAACATTTTTGGCCTTTGGAACAGAGTATGTTGGTAAGAGGCCCAAGCGCATTTTGACTTTTAGACAAGAAACTGGCTACTTTTCTTTGGGGTCTATTTACCCTAACTGCCTAGCCAATTTCTACCTCCTATTCTTATCACACCATCCCCTGAAGAGGTTACCCAACTTGCAGATAGGGAATCGGGATGCAGACCACTCTGGCTTCTTCCATGCAAAACAGGGAAGCAGGGAGAGCCA
>NW_008353267.1:3104579-3114533 GCF_000622305.1 Nannospalax galili | reverse complement strand
TTCGGTCTCTTTTGAGACAGGGTCTCCTTGTAGCCCCAGCTGGCTTGGAACTCACTATGTAGACCAGGCTGGCCTCAAACTCAGAGATTTGTCTGCCTCAGCCTCCCAAGTGCTGGGATTAAAAGAATATGTTGCTAAGAGGCCCAAGGACATTTTGATTTTTAGCCAAGAAACCGGCTACTTTTCTTTGAAGTCTTTTTACCCTGTCTAGCCAATCCCTACCTCCTATTCTTATCACACCATCCTCTGAAGGGGTTACCCAAATTGCCAATAGGGAGTCGGGACACAGACCACTCTGGCTTCTTCCATGCTGAACGGGGATGTAGGGTGAGGCAATTTGAGTAGCCCTTCAGTGGGTCTGTCTAAAAGACTTCCAAATTGCGTAACTCTTACCTGTAGGGAGAAAAGAAAGTTGAGCTTAGTGCAGAGGCAGAAGATTACAAGTTAAGGTCAACAACAGCTACATAGCAATATATTATGTCAGGATTTTTTTTTCAGAAAGTTGTCAGAATTTGAGATAGAATAAAATAATTATCAGGACAAACCCATATGTTCTAACAAGTGTCAACTGGGGAGGGAAGGCTTACCTCCTTTAAGGAAATCCAAGGCTCCCAAAGATGTTCTTCCCCGCTTGATATCATCAGTAAGCTGAATATACATACTTGCAATTCCACTGTCCAGGTCACTGGTTCAAATATTGAAACAACGTGGGAACCTGTACCTGTAAAGTATGCCAGTCAATAGTAACTTGAATAGTTATATTCAATCTGGAGATGTATACTCATATTGGGTTTTGGAGGCCCCTGACTTTTTGCTGAGGAAGAATTCTGAATTTGTGGTGTTTGTGTTGAACTTTTTAGTTTTCTTTCTGTATGGAAAGGGGGTGCCTGGCACCCAGGCAGCTTCCTCAGAGAAGGCTAGTGATTGTCTGGTTTAGGGAACTTCAGGTTTTCTCCAGCCTCTCATGACACTATCACTTTCTCTGTGATCATGGGGATTATTTCTAAGATGTAAGGAATGGAAACACAACTCAGCTTCAAAATAGAATTGTTATTGCTTAGAGTGGAGTGGTGTTACTAAAGGATGGTTACCTGACTCTACTGGAGTCAAAAGTCATCAGTCAACTCCTTTCTCTGAATTTTGCTCTCTGTGCCCTGCAGCCCATCCTCTTCAGCAAGGCTCTTAAGTTCTGATTGGCCCAAACTCTTCCTTACATGAATTTGGTTGGGGTGCTTCAGCTTTTACTGTGGCACCAATGCTATGTCATCTTTCAACTATCCCTGCCTTGGGAGTCATGCTCTTTAGTTTATAGAGAATCCAGCCAGGGTTTTGGGTCTAGCCATAGTTCAATCAATTGTGACAGAGATAGAGGAAATGTCTATCACAGGCACATATGACTGCCTATGTCCACTTTTCAGTGACAGTTCCAGGGACTCTTCCAAAGAAGGGTTACTTTTGTAACTTCCAGCTGGAGGGGCACATATGCTCTGCTTGAACAAGCAACTCACTATTTCGTGAGGTCCATTCCTTGTGGGCAGTTTCTTTGATAATGATTACTATATGTTCTCAATTCATTCTCTAGGGTCAGGCACAATAAACTGACTCTTTGCAGGACTCTGAAAATGGCTATCATGTTCACCTCAGGATGTCTTTTAAAGAATATATATATATACATATATATATATATATATTTAATGCAAAAACAAAATAGTACTACAACGTACATAATATCCAGGAGCTTGCTTTTTTAGTCAACTAGTTAACATCCTTTCACCCAAGTAACTGCTTCTTCAATATAATTTGCACACACTTGTGTGGGTGTACGGAGATCAGAGAAGGGTGTCTGGTGTCTTGATCTATCACTCCTCCTTCTATATCCTCAAGGCAGGGTCTCTAACTGAATTTGGAGTTAGGCCAATGGTCAGCAAGCCCCAGATATCCTCCTGTCTCCAGCCCCCTCACTTCCCTTTCCTATCACGGGTTACAGGCACAGGTGCAACTATGCCTAGCATTTTACATGGGTTCTGGGGATTTGAACTCAGGTCCTCATGTGTGCACAGCAAGCACTCTTTCCTGCTGAGCCATCTCTATAGCCCTTCAATATTATCTCTGATAATTGTTTAGCATTCTACCAAATTACTGTGCCACTGTCTACTAAATTATGATCCTTCTTTAAGTTTTGGCATTGGTTGATGACTGGAAAGAACTCTTTTGATGAATGAACATCCTTAAAGCTATATCCTTGCACACCCAAAGTTATTCATCCGGATTGACTCTAGGAACAGAACTTCTGGGTGAAAGGTCTTTCTGATGCTTGAACCATCCTAGCCCCCCTTTCCCTTGTTAACATTGGTTATTTTCATTAATTTTCTAAGTCGACCAAGTTGATATGGAAAAGTGTCTCTTAAGTTTTGAATTTGCTTCATTACTAGTGAGGATATGCAAGGGAGGAGGCAGTGCTCAGCTAGATAAGGGGATTTACATTTTAAAAAATTATTTTTATTTTATGTGTATGAGTGTTTTGCTTGCATGTATTACACTTGTGCCATGCAACACCTATGATAGCCAGAAGAGGGCATCTGATCCCCTGGAACTGGAAATTAATTAAGGACAGTTGTTAGCCATCCGTATGGGTACTTGGAACTGAACCTGGGTCCTCTGCAAGAGCAGCCAGTGCTCTTAGCTGCTGAGCCATCTCTCCGGCCCCTACTCATTGCTCTTTTTGAACGTGTTTGAGTTATGAACTTACTTGTAGTTCCACTGGTGTGTCTGCTTATTTTTTAATTGACAGAAAATAACTCTCCATGGATTTGATATATTAATTTTTTCATAATTTGTTTAAGCTCATCATTTATATTTCACTTACTACACTTAAATTTTATGCTTTCAAATCCTAATAATTCTTTATCACTTTTGCCTTGGCTATGTGTTTAACAGCTCTTCTCCTGTCCAGGTTCATGTAATCTATTTTTCTCCTCTGGATTTTATGATCTTGTTTTTGACACAGAAGCCTTTTAACAACTTGCAAGCTATTTCATGT
The DNA here is from genome assembly GCF_000622305.1 of Nannospalax galili. Taxonomy (NCBI): domain Eukaryota; kingdom Metazoa; phylum Chordata; class Mammalia; order Rodentia; family Spalacidae; genus Nannospalax; species Nannospalax galili. The sequence continues at coordinate 3,111,493 of NW_008353267.1, read as the reverse complement.
TTGAGATAGAACCTCATTTTGGATTCTTTCTGGAGATAAAATTTTAACTCAATGTTTAATCTGCCAGTTATCCTGGTGCCATTTATCAAATAGCTGAATTTTTTTTTTCTTTTTTCTTTTTTCTTTCTTTCTTTTTTTTTTTTTTTTTGGTCTTTTTGAGACAGGGTTTTCCTGTAGCCCCAGCTGACTGGCTTGGAACTTGCTTTGTAGACCCAGCTGGCCTTGAACTCACAGAGATCCGCCTGCCTCTGCCTCATACTTGGCATGACTGAGTTTTTTCATCACTGGTTTGAGGATGCCTTTTGCCATATACAACTTTTATGTATTTAGTTTGTTTCTGGATGTTTCCTTTTGTTCCATTAATTTACCTGTTGTAAACTACCAATATGTTCTATTTTAATAACCACAGCACTTCAGCACCTTTAAAGACCTAGTAAGAGGAATCTCATTCTTACTCTTGAGAATACATAAATGAATGCATAAGTATGTAAACACACAGTTAACTAGAGCATTTGTTCTTTCAAATAGACTTTAATTATTTAATTTTTAAAAGATTATCACTGGGCATGGTGGCTCACGCCTTTAATCCCAGCACTTGGGAGGCAGAGGCAGGCAGATCTCTGTGAGTTCAAGGCCAGCCTGGTCTACACAATGAGTTCCAAGGTTCCAGGCCAGCTGGGGCTACAAGAAGACTCTGTCTCAAAATAACAACAACAACAAAAGATTATAGTGCTATTTTTTATTATGGATACATTTAATTTCATAACACCTGATGTTATTATGATATTGGTTCAATTCAACCATATATATCTTCAATTAGTCATCTTTTAATAAAGTCTGTTTTCTCTATATAGGTTCTTTACATTATTTTATAATTTTAGCTGCTACTATAAATTGCATTTTCCCTCTCTTATGTTTTCTTTCTCCTCCCCCATCTCCTTCCTTTTTTCTTTTCCCTCCTTTCTCCCTGCCCCTCTTTTCTCCTTCTCTTTATTTCAAACAGGCTCTTATTTTGTAGGTTAGACTGGCCTCAAACTTGTGGCAGTCCTCCTGCCTCTGCCTCCTGAGTGTTGCATGTTTCCTTAATGTTCGATGCTGCCATATGCAAAACCTTAAGCTACTTAGTCTCTACTTCTGACCTACTCATTCAGGTGATTCTCTTAGCTTTTGATAAATTGTTTGAGTGTTATATAATCAAAATGCATCTCTTCCAGATGAGACACCATTCTTTATTTCTGTTTTTTTGCATAGGTGAAACACCTGGGGCCTTCAGTTCAGCAGTGATGAAGGTGAGCAGTTCCTCTAATGCTCTAGGTAGGAATGATCAAGTCCGGAACCTGTGGCAGGTTCTGGCTGCCTGCAGAAGGGGATCTGAGTGTGGGAAGCATGGTGTGCAGAGGACACCAGAAGAGCCAGTGGATGAGCCAGCCATAGGGACCCTTCTCTGGGCCTTCTCAGGCCTTCTGTGGCGTTTATTCCAGGAGGATGAGGAAGTGGCCTGGGCCCTGCTGATAAGCTCCTGCAGGCTCCAACAGTGAGGACACAGGGTAAACAGTGCTCCAGGGCATGCTGGATGGAGCCTCCATGTACATGATGGTTCCTGGCTGCATCCTGAGTTGTTGCTTGCCTTCCCCACAGGGCACAAACCTCTATCAGTGACTTCCTGTAGTTCATTCCAGGTCCTGGACCAGCAAGGCCTAGCATCTGCTTAGCCTCGTCTACTCTGGAGCTGCTGCCTCAAGATTTTTTATGACCAGGCCAGGCATGCTTAGTTCCATGGTTCTCTTTGCTCTGGTTACCTTTCTTTGTATACAGCTTGAGTTGGCAGATACTTTTATTAATTGCTTCCTAACACTCAGCAGTGTTTTAAAGGATTGCTAGAGACTTTAAACTATGTGCTAGAACAACATGCAAAGAGACTTCACAGCACATGAAAGAATGAAGCAGAGGGGATATATTTTGAAGAATAAGGTGGAGCAGACTGGGAAGGATCCCTTTCTGGTGGTAGTCTGCAGGGCTGATGCTTAAGTTTTCTAGTGGACAGAGGAGGATGGAGCCCTGAATCCAACAAGATAAATCATTAGCTCTGAAGAATGTCAATTTCTGCTACAAAGGATAGAAAAAATGTTCTCCTTGGGGTTCTTTCTGAGAGGATGTGATATTCAATGTTAAAAACAAACCCTACACAACCTCCTATAATAAATACTGTAGCTATTTCCATTGCAGTAATGGAGAAGAGATGGTTCGTGATCAAGCACCATGCAGCAGAGCCATTCTAGGAAGGCCCTATGATCCAGTCTGGGAGCTTCTCTGTCTCTTGGCCCTCATATCTATGGTAAGGGTAAGAGGACCCTACAGTAGTTTCCAAGCTATGCTCTGAGGGTCCATTCCCTCCCAGCATCCCTTTCTCCTAATGCTGAGCTTCTGAGGAAGAAATGATTTGAACTATGATTGTGTGATTTTAAAATGAAGTTGGAAAACTGCTGAATGGCCATATCAGCATCCTTCCAACAATCCTCCACAAACAGTGCTCATTTCCCATTTTTAAACATTAAGGAAAGCTATGAGTTTCGAGATCAAGCATTCTGATAGGTTTCTGGGGCACAGAGCTTCTGTGTTGTCAGCTAAATGCAGAGCCATATGTTTTAATAAGCAAGCAAGCTAGGAAGCAGTTGACAAGTTCTTATTAAATCTGAGTTACCCAATATGGGCATATGGTGGACAGAAGGCCGCCACACCTCTTTGTGGAAGTGGGCTATGAAAGGTCTGTCTGGCATGTTCAGATTCTTCTCAAAGAATAATTTGGTGTTTGTTCTAATATGATACTATGCAGTGTTCAGCCTCAGTGATTTTAGCCTGAAAAAATGCAAGTCTCCCATAACCCATTGCCTATTTTATTCATAAACTCATCTCAGTAGACCACTAAGAGAGTAAATGCTTACATTTTATATGTGTGTATGTATACATGCGTATGTTAAGACAGTGATGACTGAATGCAGAACTCTGGCTCTTCTTTGTGATAATAAACCAGCAAGGCCTGTCTCTCTATTTCTTGTAACTGAAGTTAACACTGTAGCTGATCCATCAATGAACTGTTATTCTTGACCTTGAAGCACAGTGATGTTAAGTGCAGAGCTCTTATAAGTCACTGGGGCTGAGGCTGTGAGTGGGGATGGGAAATCAATATTGAGCTTGTGTATCGTGCTCTATAACTGATTTCAGTCCTCAGGATCAAAGGTTTTGGGAAGGTCGATAAAAACTGTAAGCATCCTTAGATTTTTTTCTTACCAGATTGTTCCACAAGGATGACAAAGACTGTAATAATCAACAGTGGTGGGATAGCTGTGCCTGGAGCTAGCCTCACGCAGAATATTGGCTCCAGAGTTCCAGAATATGCAAGTTTTCAGGCAGAAAAGTGGCATGAGTTTTCAATGGAACATGTAGCAGGAAAAATAGGATCAAAAGACTCTGGTCCAATCAAGAAGGAGGAATTTCCCATTAAAAACACAAACACCAAGAGGCTTTCCCTGTCTACTCACAAAGCCATTCGTGACTAAAGCTTTGTGTCAAGAGTTATGTGGGAATGTGTGCAGGTGTGCAGGTTACAGAGTTGTGTGGAAATAGTGTGCAGGTGTTATAGTTGTGACTGAAGTGTGAGAATGGAAGATTGTTAAGTGAATAAAATACGAGTTAATGTTCACTGACCTCCCAAGATGGCAGCAGGAGGTCACAGATACATACATATACATACTGCACATACACACCATATGTAGATGTTATAAATAAATAAGTGTCTGTTAGGGCAAATCCCTCAATGTGATTGGTCACAACTGCATGGATAGACTTTCCCACCTTTATAAAGAGCCTCTCAACTGTTACCAAAAGCAGAAGTCTATGGCTGTCACCAGGCCCTTTTCACTCCATCTTAATTGACCCTTTTCACTCCCACACAGCAGCGCCCTGTGAACTACCTTAGCAGACAACTCTGCCTCAGAACCTACCTATTAGCAGACCGGAAGAACAAGGTCTTTGGAGGTAATGATGCATTGATACTGAACTTGACATTTTCCATATTCCCAGGAGCCAATTCCAGTTCCCTTTACTTGTGTTGTCCCACTGCATGACTGTGTGTTTATCATGTTGTTACATGGTATTTGGGTATATGTATACATAGAAACAGGTCTGCAAAGGCACACACCAAACATCACATCAGTATTTATCTCTGATCGGACTACCAGAAAATTTTCATTTTAATATCTAAATGTGTTTTCTAAAACATAATTTAATGAACGTGAACAGAAGACACAACAAAGAATTTTATGTTTTAAGAAAAATTCACAAGAGGAAAAGATCAAAGCAAACACTGAGGCATATCTTTAAAGACCTCCTCCAGGTCAGACCGAGTGGTCCTCAGGCCTCCTGAATAGAATTACTGAAAGAGATTTTAAAAACAGCTCCCTTTGGTTCAATGGAAAAAGCACTTGCTGCACAAGTGTGAGGACCAGAGTGCGGATCTCTAGAGGCCATGCATAGTTGGATGTGGTGGTGCAGGCCTATGATAAGGTGGGGAGCAGAGACATGAGAATTCCTGGTGGGCCAACTAGACTGGTGTATGCACAATGAACTAGATCCTGCCTCAAATACGGTGGAGGGTGAGGACTCATTGACACCTGAGGTTGTCTTCTGACCTCTGTACACACGATACACACATACACACTTCACACACGTATCATACACACACCTAAAAAACAAATAAGTAAATAAATGAATAAAGTTAGTTTTCATGGGAAAGTCACAGTGGTAGTGACATTGTCAGTCCCTGGCCAGCCAGAGGACAAAGTTGCTTAATTAACTATGAAAATGCTTAGCTCCTATCTCCTCCAGCCCCTTTTTGAGATAGAGTTTCATTTAACCCAGTCTGGTCTCAAACTCACTATGTAGCTGAGGTTGATCTTGAACTTCTGATCCTCCTGCCTCTGCCTCCTGAGTGCTGGGATTGCAGGTGTGCACTACCATGCCTGGTTTATGTAGTGCTGGGATTGACCCAGGGCTTTGTGCATGCTAGTGCTTCGCACTTTTCCATCTGCAACACACTCTAGCCCTGAAAGAAGCAAAGAAAGGAACAGTTTAACAGACACGCTACTATTGCCAACAGTTTGTGAATCATTGTTTCTAATACCCAATGTGCAAATGAATAAACCCTCAACTATTGTAGCTCTTTTTTTAAAAAATAGTTTTTATTATTTTTATTTTATGTGTATGAGTGTATTGCCTGCATGTATGTAAGTGCACCCATGTTGTGCAATACTGGTGGAGGTAAGAAGAGGGTGTTGCATTCCCCTGGAACTGGAGTTAAAGATGGTTGTTAGCTGCCATGTGGGTGCTGGAAGTCAAACCTGGGTCCTCTGCAAGAGCAGCCAGAGCTCTTAACTGCTGAGCCATCTCTCCATCCCTGTAACTCTTTTGCTTTAACTCTCTTCTTTGTAGTCATCCTTCGTCTTCTTCCTCTTTATTATTTTGGGGGTAGGCTTTTCCATCACAAAACCCCCTTACATTTCTGGTAAGCCTAGAAGTTAACTCAAGACACCTTTGCAGTTGTCTACAAGCAATCTTCTGGGCAACATATAATCTTCATTCTTCAAATAAAGCCAAGAATAACTGACTAACCAGTAACAAATATCAATTTTGCACATCATCATATTTTCATGGATTTTTGTTGTTCTTACACCTTACATGATGAAGGAAATGAAAGGGTATATCCGATTTTTTAAAATCCATTTTTAGTTAGAGCAGGGCTTTTTGGTACCTTTCTTTGACAATTTCACACATGTATACAATGTATTGTGATTGTATTCTCTACCTCCACTACCCTCTCTTATCCTCCGCTTAGAGCATCATATTTAAAAACCAGTTGTTATAGGGAGCTGTCAGTGTGTAGATTCAAACTAACCCAGAGGGGAGGAGATCAACATTATGAAGCAGCCGCTTTGCTGGGAGGCAAAGTCTAGAGTTTTGTTCTTGGGGAGGCAAGTCTGACTGCTCCTCAGGGCAGATCAATAAAGTCAGTGCACCCTGAGGCACCCATCCTTGCCCTGTGCTGCTGAAACTTCCTCCACTTATGTCCTGTGGAGAGCCACAGCCTCCGCCGCCATTACAAGATGGCGCCGGTATCCGGACCTTCTTAACAGTAAACATCCTGCTGCGCCCATAAGGGGCGTGCACAAGAGCCTGCTCTCCCTCGCCTCCTCCCGTGGCGTGATCTCCAGCAACCAATCCGCTTCTTATACGTCATAGATGGGACCTTTAGACTATATAAGCAACCGCTCTCCCGCTTCTCGGTGTCTTCGGTCTTTAAGCTTCTAAGAGTGTAAGATGCGCATACAATAAACTGCTGAAGAAGGATCCTGACTTGTCCTCCCGCGTCGTTCTTGCCGGCGAGACGGAAAGCGGTCGGGGACAGGGCGTGGTGGCGCACACCTTTAATACCAGCACTTGGGAGTCAGAGGCAGGCAGATCTTTATGAGTTCGAGGCCAGCTTGGTCTACATTGTGAGTTCCAGGCCAGCTGGGGCTACAGGGAGACCTTGTCTCAAAAAGACAATGAAGAAAGAAAATTGGCAGCAATAGCCATCTACAATGTTCTGGGTGTTCTTATTTTGTATAATCCTAAAAACAATCTGGTATTACAATTATGCTAGTAAGAAAACCAGAATCATGAAATTTAAGTCTTTTTTCCAAGGTAAAATTGTACATGAACAAAGTTTGGGAATTAAATCTGGATCAGCTTTACTATTACATTCAATTCTTGTCCCTAACACAGTACACATTTTAGTACAGGAGAAACTTAACAGGTATTATCCAAATTAAAAGTAAAGAAAAAAAGAAATTGGCTCAGCAGTTAAGAGCATAGCTGGG
>NW_008353267.1:3083849-3093721 GCF_000622305.1 Nannospalax galili | reverse complement strand
TAGGCTATGATCATGTTAATAATTAGGGTTAGGTTAAGGGTTAGCTTCTTGCTTGAAAATAATAAAATACAAATATTGTATTATTATTTAGAATAGTGGAATCTGGAAGCAACTGTTATATTTACTGGCAGATGAAACTTCTCTAAGTCTACTCCTACTATGTATACTCATCAACTTTATCATTTTGCTTCTCTCATAAAAGTATTCCTGCCCAGAGTGGCTGCCTTCCAGAGGACTTTTGGCCATTTTTCTCATGACTAGGGTGAAAAATGTTTCTGGTATCCAGTGGTCAGATGGCCAGATGCTGCTCAGCATCCTGACATGCACAAGGTTGTCACCACCAAAAGCCATGATGTGTGTGGAGAGCCACAGCCTCCGCCGCCATTACAAGATGGCGCCGGTATCCGGACCTTCTTAACAGTAAACATCCTGCTGCGCCCATAAGGGGCGTGCACAAGAGCCTGCTCTCCCTCGCCTCCTCCCGTGGCGTGATCTCCAGCAACCAATCCGCTTCTTATACGTCATAGATGGGACCTTTAGACTATATAAGCAACCGCTCTCCCGCTTCTCGGCATCTTCGGTCTTTAAGCTTCTAAGAGTGTAAGATGCGCATACAATAAACTGCTGCAGAAGGATCCTGACTTGTCCTCCCGCGTCGTTCTTGCCGGTGAGACGGAAAGCGGTCGGGGACAATGTCCCAGAGTTGAGTGGTATGTGTGTGAGCAATGGAAAATTCCTTTTTGCAGGGCTTAGCTATGGAAGGACCATGCCACAGACCACTACTTTGCAAAATAACAGAGTGATCAGCTTCCTTCAGTCACCCGTTATCCCCCTAATCTTGAGGGGCTGCAGGGAGAGGGGTGGCAATAATTATGGCCCATGCAGAAGATGGACCACACATTAATCTTTTTTTAATGTATATGTGTGTATTGCCTGCATGTGTGTGAGTGCACCTGTGTTCTTAACCGCTGAGCCATCTCTCTAGCCCCACACACATTAATCTTTAAAAATTTTATTATTTTTATTTTATGTGTATGTGTGCTTTTGCCTGCATGTATGTAAGTGCACCATGTATGTACAATGCCTGCAAAGGCCAAAAAGAAGGTGTCAAATTCTCCTGAACCAGAGTTACAGATGGTTGTTAGCTGCCATGTGGGTGCTGAGAACTAAACCCAGGTGCTTTGGAGGAACAAGTGCTCTTAACGGCCGACCCATTCCTCCAGCCCCACACATTAATCTTATAAAAATCATGATAATGCTTTCTGTTAATCCCACTTTAAAAATGAAATTATTCTACTTGAACACATTGTTTTATTCAAGGTATCCTAATGATATTATGGTTTAAACATTTGTATAAACATTACGTCTTGTCACAAATTATTTCAGTTTAAAATGTGACCCAGAACTACTATGTGTATATATGACAACTTGTCACTCACATGACAGCAATTAGGGAAGAGAAAAAATTATTGTCTACAAAACCAGTTAACTGAACAATTTTGAAACTTGAAATGTATTAAATTTTACTTTCATCATTTAGGTTTTTTCCTTTGTAGTTTGTGACCATTAGATGGCGCTGTGCATTTCCAAATATGAAAAGCATCCAAAATTCTAGTCTGTCTAGTCACATGTGTTCTTAACATTTTCATACTATTGTTTCAATGAAGGTAGAACTATTTTAATATCCACATGAAAATTTCCAGCATTTTATGGTATAGTTAACAAAAATCCAGGACACAATCCCATAGTCACAAGTGAAGTTTATCTTGCATAGGAAAATGCTTCTTTTAAAAATTTTTATTATTTTAATTAAATGTATTGGCTGCATGCATGTAAGTGGAGGTCAGAAGAGGGCATCAGATCCCACAGAACTGGAGTCACAGACGGTTGTTAGCTGCCATGTGGATGCTAGGAATCAGACCTGGGTCCTCTGCAAGAGCAGCCAGTGCTCTTAACTGTTGAGCTGTCTCTCCAGTCATGGAAAACTCTTCTGTAGACTCCAGAAAAGTGTCTCTCCAATGTAGACTCATGAGTCACAGCACAGCCTATAACTCCTTTCCCTCCCTTCAGAGCCCTGGGCTGCTGGCTTTCTACCAAGGTTGAGGCTTTTGTATTAGTTTAACCAAATCCCGCCGTTGTTCTGAGGTCTTTATCACTTGAAGCATTTACATACCCAGAGGATACAAATTCATGTATAAATTATCTGAGGTAAACTCTGAAAAAAGTAAAATGAATTGGCTTTCCTAGAAATAAACACCAGGAGCTACATCTTTACTCTTGACTGTAACCAGTTGATGGAGATGATGGTACTGAAGTTTTACTCCCAGACTTCATCAGATAGGTGGCCCAGCCTTCCTATGCCAGCTACTCATTGCTCCCCTCATCCCCAGCCTTCCCTCCTGCATCTTTCCACAGCTCCCTGAATAGCCTTGCCTGTGTCCCAAATTCCACCAGCATCTCTAGGTCTGCCAGTAGGTTCTCCTGTCCCCTAGCTGTTGGTATTCACTCTGTGCTTTCATAGCCTGGGTGGGATCACTTGGATGATGATTAATTAACTTTCTGCTAGGTCTTTGTTTCTCACAACCCACTATAGCCAGTGTGATCTTCATATAATGTAGGTATCATGTGTCTGGCTGCTGCCAGAACCTTCCCCCAGTGACCTCTCATATTGAGAGATCCTAAAGTTCTTGACTGTAAGGGCTGGACCAGCCCTACCTCTCTGGCCTTGTTTCTTCTGACTCTATACACTCTGCCCTGAGACAAGCCTTTCGCACTTTAGAGCAGCAGTGCTTCCTCCAGATTCTACACATGTCCCCTCTTCTCCCCTCCCTGCTCCATCCTGGAGGGTAGAAGATCCTCCCACCATCTCTCTACCTAGGGTGTGTTCTGAAGGAGGCCCTTGGGATTCTCATCACACTGAGCTGTAACTGTTGTAGTCTGTTTATCCCTCTGGCTAGAAGAGGCACCTTTATCCTACTTTCCAGAGCTTCACCAGTCCAGCATACATTAGGTACTCAATAAATACTTGTTGCTCGACTAAAGACTTGGCCTACACTGTCCCTGGTGTACAAACTCTCCTCTACTCATTAACAATTTTATTTTATATTTTGCAGTTCTGAGAACTCCAGGCCTTGAACCTACTAGGCAAGTGCTCTACCACTAAGCTACATCCCCAGTCCTTTATCCAGTCTTTATAATTCGGGTCAGTTGTCTTCGCAGCTTATCCAGGGAGGCAGAGTCCTTCCCATCAGTGACTGCTGTGGCTCTTTGCATGGTCCCAACGGGAGCATGTGGGCTCTGTAGACATCCTGCCAGACCTTCCACTGCATTGTGCACGCCCTCAGGAGGGGATAGCATCTACCTCAGCTATACTCTCTTGGTGTTCATAGAACAATTTTCCTATTTCTAAGAATCATGCAGCAAATTGTGGTTAAGGCAGAAGAAATTTTTCACTTGATTTGAGGGTTTGAGCGTTGTTTTGGTTTTTGCCCCAAACCTTCCATTTTAGTGCCCTTAAAAAATATCTTACTTAGAATTTAGCAATTTGAAAACCTCAAACATTTGCTTGGCAACTGCCACCTATCCTGTCTACTTGAGAGTGTCAAGGTCCCATAATATGTGAATGAGTTTGTTAGAGTTTCAGGTTTGTCTCTTGAAAAAAAACCTGAAGTACTTGATTCCTTCCAAGAAAGCGGTTTATTTGTTCTGTAGTAATAACAAAAATTTTCATATGTGATATGAAATTATGAAATAGGAAATATGTTACAAGCAATTTGCATGCATTAATTCATTTTACAAAATAACCCTTTGGAGCAGGTGCCATTGTCACTACCATTTTAAAGAGAAGAAAATCAAGATGCATAGAGGTTTAGTAACTTACCCAGTGATGAGGGGAGGAATCTAGGTTTGGGCCCAGACAGTTTATCTCCAAATCATGACCTCGTCTACTGCAGAGAGAGCTTGAAAATGACACCCTTCCTCCTTGTTCTGATGGAGGATAATGCTTCATCTAATAAAAGCATGTGGACCTATTTCCATGTGTCACTATCTGTGAATAAAGCGAAGTCTGTATCCCCTTTCTCCCCTGCCTCCTACCACAGCATTTCTGCTCCCAAACCCTATAGTAAACTTGTAACTCCTTGATGTCTTCTTCTGTCATCCCCATGACAACTGTTCTCGAGGCAACGAAGCCTCACTCCCACCTTTCTTCACTGCTGACAGCAGTCTTCATTGTTTTCTTTCACCATGTATCTCTAACTCTAAGTCATTTTCTTTCCATCTTACAGATCCTAATTTCTTCTTGAATTTTAAAGATGTCTTGCTAAACATAATTTATTGTATCTGATAGTAAATCATAGGTATTGTGCCTAGGGGGTTAGATATATTTGATAATAATACTCCCTCTAATCTAAAATCAAGCTGGAGCTCTGTAATCACCACAGTTACAGAAGTTCACAAACTGCGTTATCTGGTATAAGAAAATGTGATCATACATACTTAGGCAGTATTCACAACTCTGAAGGAAATATTTCAAACAGGGAAATTGTTTAATTGGAGAGGTGACTCAGCAATTAAAAGTACTTGCTGCTCTTTCAGAGTACTAAAGCTTGGTTCCCAGCACCCAAATTGGGTGGCTCACAACTACCTGTAACTGTAGCTCCAGGAGACCCAGTACTTTCTTCTGGCCTCTGCAGGCATCCACACACATAAAAATAAATAAAAGCAGAAATAAAGCCTTAAAAAATGTTTCAAAGGATAAGTAATGCTTTCCATATACTTTGGACACTACCTCTTCTTTCAAAAAGTGATTCTATTTCAAACATTTCCTTCCCTAATGTCATCTTTTCTTATTCTTAATCTAAAAGCATGTTTTTGTGTGTGCATGTATGTGTGAGCATGCATGCATGTGCATAAGCGTGTGTGCACATGTGTATGCGTGTATGCCTGTGCATGTGTGTGCATGTGTGTAGTGTGTGTGCATGCATGTGTAGTGTGTGATATGTGTATGTGGTGTGTTTCTGTGTGTGTGCATGTATCTGTATGTTCATGTGTTTCTGTGTGTGTTGTGTATGTGTGTATATGTGTATGCATGTGTCTGTGTGCATTTGTGTGTATGCATGTGTGTCTGAGAATATGTAGAATATGTGCTGTAGAATATGTTTTTTTAAATACACATTCATATAACAGGAAGCCACTTCTATTCACAGAGCAATTGTTTAAATACCGTTCTCAAGTCTGTTAATGTGTTCTGACTCCAAAAACCTGCAGATAAGTACCATTCAGTCATTGGATCAACCAGCACTTATTGAGCACCTACTAAGCCTGGAGACAATCCAACTAAGCCCTAAGAGAATGGCATAAAAGCAACGTCTTCTGTAGACATTATGTAACATTGAGTAGTTGAGAATCACCTTTCTTAAACCATCCCAGTACAGTACGGAGGTGCTTAAAGATGATGTGCATATGTTGGTCAAGAGAACAGAGAGGCAAGGCTCACACCCTCAGTGAGTCCAGAAAGATTACACTGTCAATCTTTCAGGGGTGTTAGAAGTGCTGATCTTGCAAAGAACCAATTCTTTTACTCTACTTTCTTATTTTTGTCTGTTTTCCATTCTATCCATTTTTTTCTGCTCTTGTTTCCTTTCTCCTACTTATTTTGCACTTAATTGCTCCTTCTCTTTAGTTTTTTAAAGCTTTCTTTTTCTCCAATGCAAGTATGAATATTTAAATTTCCCTTTAAGCACTGTGTTAGCTGTAGCCCCAGTTTTTGTATTTTTCCAACTTCACCATGATTATTATTTTATTCAATAGTTATTTTAAATTGTCTTGTGGAATTTCCAAATACTTGGGAAGCTTTGCGATATATTATTGACTTTTAAATTCATCTTATGTTCAGCGCATACTGTGTATTCTTCAAACTTTTCAACTTATGTTTTAGCATATGATCTCGATAACTATACACTCTTGAAAACCCTATATTCACAGACAAGTATAGCTTTCCTCACTCATCAAAGAAACATGTTTTTTCAGCAGATAGAGACTATTACAAAATTCCACAACTGGTCAAAATGCAGAGAATAAGTGAATTGTGGGGTGCCCAACCCTAACTGGTACATCTACAATGCGACCTCTACACCTAAGGCCCAGGGAACATCATGGAAGAGGAGATGGAAAGATTCTAAGAGCCAGAGGAATAAGGCACCTGCTGCTAGAAATGCATTCTCTACATTAGGGAAGCTGTGCCCATGACACCTCCACAGTATGGTAGGCTAACAAGATGCATAATGGAAAAATTAGTTGACATGCCAATGTGGATGGGGGAAATTTCATGGGGTCTTGCCTCTAGATGAAGAGCTACAGGCAATCAATGGATGCTGAGGGAGGGAGAATCAGTTTTCTATGGGGACAAACTCCCCGATAGGTTATCTAATCCCAAATCTATCTAATCCCACATGAGCACCACTAAAAAGACTTAATGCGTTGTATATGTATATTTATAAGTGTATGTAACCGTAATAAAGAAAAGGGTAAGAAATCAAGAGGAGTGGGGAGGATGGGAGGAGTTGGAGGGGGTGGAGAGAGGTGAAAACAATGCAGATATGCTCATGTATGAAAATCTCAAAACCCCCAAAATATATAAAAATATATTCTGAAAATGCTAAGGTAGGTATACTAAATGTGTCAATTGGGTTAAATCGATTGATAAAGTTGTTCAAATCATTTATATCTATATAAATTACAGAAAGGGTATTAAAATATTCAGCTATGATTATGGACTTGTGTATTTGTTTCTAATTTTTATATTTTACTTCACATACTTGATGACTTTCAGTTACACATCTATAAATTTTATGGTTTTAGTAACAATGCCCATTTTCATTAAAGAATGCCATTTTCAACTCTGACAATTGTTTGATTTGAAATATATCTGGTGTAATAATAACATGTCAATACTTATTTTCTTAGATTAGCATGGTGTGTCCTTTTTCCTTATACTTTCAACCTTTTGGGATCTTTGAAATATATTTAGTACAGAAACATTTCATTGGATTCTGATTTTTATTCATCCCTGCAATCTTTTCCTTTTCTTTAGTTCAGTTTAGTTCATTTTATATTTAATATAATGATTGTTATATTGGCTGCTCTTGCAGAGGATCCAGGTTTGGCTCTCGGCACCCACTAACAACTATTCATAACTCCAGTTCTGGGAGATTTGATGCCCTCTTCTGACCTCTGCAGGCATTACACAACATGGGTGCACTTATATACAGGCAATACACTCACGCACATAAAATGGAATATTAAAAAACTTTAGGACTGGAGAGATGGCTCAGCAGTTAAGAGCACTGACTGCTCTTGCAGAGGACCCGGGTTCAATTCCCAGCACCCACATGGTGGCTACAAACCGGCCTTAACTCCAGTTCCAGGGGAATCCAGTGCCCTCTTCTGACCTCCGCAGCATTGCATGACATACATGCAGGCAACACACTCATATACATAAAATAAAAATAATAAATAAAAAAACTTTAAGCTTATAGGTTTGTGTGTTTTTGGTTTTTGTGGCTACCTTAAGACAACATTCTCCAACTAAACTTTACTCAGTGATGGAAGGGGTCGATGTGTTTTCCAATGTAGCATTCTCTATGTCATATAATAATGGAGTCCTTGGGATGAAGCTAATACTGAATTTTAAACATTTTTATTTTTTATTAAGTTTGAATGTAGTCACTTTTGGCTAGTGACTGGTATATTGGACAGTAAATCTTTATTAGTCAATCTATTTAAAGTTGATATTGAACCACTTTATGTGAACTATAAGAACCTTACAACAGTAGGTAAAGGCACCTGCTTCCAAGACTAAAGACATGAATTCCATCCCTGGAACCCACATGGAAGAAGGAGATAACTGAATCCTACATGTTGTCTTCTATTTTCCACTGTGCAATTGTGTTGAACACATGCCTGCACACATGTGCATACACACACACACACACACACACACACACACAGAGTTTAAACATTTTTAAAGAAACACTACAATTTTATTAATTTTCTGTACGGTTTTGTTATTGTTTTTATATATTTCGCTTCATGAACTAAAAGCCCTACAATTGGTTACCTTTAAACAATTCGTTGTATTAAAAAAATTATGAGAAAAAGCAGGGTGTTGTGGGGCACACATTTTAAACCCAGTACTTGGGAGGCAGAGGCAGGTGGATCTCTGTGAGATCTCTGTGAGATCTCTACATAGTGGGTTCCAGGCCACCTGGGACTACAGAGGGACCCTGTTTCAAAAAAAAATTATGAGACCCTCTGTTTCCCTGGGCCTGCAGGACCCACAGGCCTCTCTCTGACCCGCAGGCCTTTCTCTCTGGGGTAAGTCCATCTTGCCCTCAGCATCTTGACTCCCCCAGCCTCATTCACCCTCCCATCTCCCCTCCTAGCCATCTTTCCTCCTAGCCTGGGTCCTGTTCTATTTCTTGTCTTGGGGCCCCAGACACCCAGGGAAACACCATTCCTTCCTGATCCTTTTCATCCAGACCAACTCAGTGCCTTTGGGTCCCCAGGAGCACTCTGGACCTGGCCCTGCCCTCACCTCCCTCTACTTCCCTGGGCCTGTACCACCCTCCAGCCTCTTTCCCAGACGCTGGGGCTGACCTTTCCTCTTCCTGATCCTTTGCATCCAGACCAACCCAGCTCCTCAGTGCAGTCCCCAGGAGCCCTTGGGGCCACTTCCCGCCCCCATCTGCCTTTGCATTTCTGGGTGGTACAGCCACCAGCTGTCCTAGACCAGCATTTTTGCTGGGCCCAGGCTAAGAGTCCCAAAATTGGCTTCCACTTAGGGAACTTCCCAATTTTTTCCCTGAGTTCCTACTAGTGGGGGTCCAAACCTTAGAAGGAAACCTGTGTGTACCTAACTGGAACCTTACTTGGGCTTCTGTGAGAGCTCCCGAGTAGCTGATCTGAAGTCATCAGTTCCCTCCAAAATAAAACCTGAGAGAACCTAAGACTTAGACCAACCAGCTTTACATAACCAATAAGAAAAGGACCAAGGCACACAGAATACAAACAGAAGCATACTTCAACTTAATTCTCATATCAGAATCATAAACAACAAAAGAGATTCACATGCCAAAACCACAATGAAAGAATAATAAAATGGAAAGCCAAAACATTATGTCCCCACCAAACTCCACCAGTCCTATAGAAGAGTTCTACAAGGAGAACCTCATAGAGATAACCTAAGACACAGAATTTAAAAGAACATCATAAACATGATCAAGGAATTCAACGAAATTAAAGAACACATGAAAAAAGAAAGAACTACAAGAAGATAGGGATAAACTTCTGAATAAATTCACAAAAGAGATGGTAACATTGAACAAAACTCAGGCAGAAATGAAGAAGGAAGTGCAGAACTCAATAAGCCAACTAGGAACAACAGGGGAAAGCCTCACCACAGGAATGAATGAAATGGAAAACAGAATATCAACATTGGAGGATAGTGTTGAACAATTTGACCACTCAAGCAAAGATTATGAAAAATTTAAGAAATCACAAGAATGGAATATGCAGGAATTGTGTGACACCATAAAAAGACCAAACTTATGAATCATAGGCCAGGAAGGAGAAGAATCCCAAGATAATGGCATGGACCAGATCTTCAACAGAATCGTGGAAGAAAATTTCTCAAAATTAAAGAAAGTCATGCCCATACAAATACAAGAAGCATGTAGAACACAAAACAGACAGGACCAGAAAAGAAACTCTCCACAGCACATCAAGTAAAAACACTAAATGTACAAAACAAAGAGACAATACTGAAAGCTGCAAAAGAGAAACAACAAGTCACATATAAAGGAAAACCCATT
>NW_008353267.1:3083352-3083692 GCF_000622305.1 Nannospalax galili | reverse complement strand
TGAAAAGATAAACAAGATTGACAGACCGCTAGCCCAGTTAACCAAAAGAAAGAAAGAGCACCTCCAAATCAACAAAATCAGAGATGAAAGGTGAAACATCACAACCAGAAAGATACAGAACATTACAAGGGAATACTTTAAAAACCTATATCCTACTAAATGTGAAAACCTAAAAGAAATGGATGCATATCTAAAGGCATGGGAACCACCAAAACTAAACCAAGAAGAGATTAACAGCTTAAACAGACCCATATCACAAAAAGAAATTGAAACAGAAATATAAAACCCCCCGACTAAAAAAAGCCCAGAACCACATGGATTTACAGCAGAATTCTATCAG
>NW_008353267.1:3080828-3081998 GCF_000622305.1 Nannospalax galili | reverse complement strand
ACATCTTGTAATAAACCTGACCAAAGACATTAAAGACCTCTACAACGAAAATTTTAAGTCTTTAAAGAAAGAGATTGAGGAAGACCTCAGAAGATGGAAGGACCTCCCATGCTCATGGATTGGAAGAATTAATATTGTGAAAATGACCATCCTACCAAAAGTCATTCTACCAAAAGATTCAACACAATGCCAATCAAAATCCCGATGACATTTTTCACAGAATTGGAAAAAAAAATCCTAAGATTCATATGGAAGCACAAAAGACCTTGGATAGCCAAAGCAATCCTGAGCACTAAGAGCAATGGGGGGGGGGGGGGGATTACTATACCAGATTTCAAGCTGTATTACAGAGCTATAGTCATAAAAACAACATGGTACTGGCACAAAAATAGACCCATAGACCAATAGAACAAAATTGAAGACCCAAATATGAGTACATGCAATTTTAGCCATCTGATATTTGACAAAGGGGCCAGGAATATTCACTGGAATAAAGACAGCATGTTCAGCAAATGGTGATGGCAAAACTGGATCTCCACTTGTAGAAGAATGAAACTAAACCCCTATCTTTCACCCTGCACAAAAGTCAATTCCAAATGGCTCAAAGACTTCAATGTAAAGCCTGAAACTCTGAAACTCTTAGAAGAAAACGTTGGAAAAAAGCTACAAGATATAGGTGTAGGAAAGGATTTTCTAAACCGGACATCAATTGCTCAGGAAACAAGGGCAAGAATTAACAAATCGCACCTCATTAAACTAAAAAGCTTCTGTACATCAAAGGAGACAACCAAGGAAGCAAACAGAAAACCCACAGAATGGGAGAAAATCTTCACCAGTGACACATACGACAGAAGTTTAATAACCAGAATATATAACAAACTCAAAAGCAGAGAACCAAGACAAGAAGCAACCCAATTAAAAGATGGGCTAAGGAGTTGAACAGAGAGTTCTCAAAAGAAGAAGTAAAGATGGCTATGAAACATCTTAAAAGATGTTCAACATCACTAATAATTAGGGAAATGCAAATTAAAACCACTTTAAGATTTCACCTTACCCCAGTCAGACTGGCTAAGATCAAGAGAACAAATGATACCAAATGTTGGAGGGGATATGGGGAAAGGGGAACACTCATCCACTCCTGGTAGGGCTGCAAACTGGTTCAACCCCTAT
>NW_008353267.1:3079976-3080410 GCF_000622305.1 Nannospalax galili | reverse complement strand
TACAGGAACCAGGATAATGGAAAGGAACCAGGGAGGTAAGGGAAAAGAAAGTACCTGAAAGAGAAGAACAGTAGGAAACAGCTTTAATAAGGGAGATATGGATGAAAATTGGGATAGTTTAAGGGAGGGGGGAGGGAAGGGTATACAAGGAACCTAGGGGATAAGGGGAAAGCAGGAGCTCAAGAGAGGTAGGACCATAGGAGAAGGGTATTATTAAGGGAGAAATGGGGGTTGCGGGCACCTTAAGTGGGAAAACCATGATGGAGGGTTGAGACAATGCAAGTGATAAACAATGCCTAGCTAGTTTTGAAAACCAGAAGGAACCATATTACTCCTACAACCTACCGACAAATTATTCATAGCAGATCAAGAAATATATGTCTAGGTAAAGTTTATCTGAGAACAATTGGTCTTTGCAGAAGATTTGTCTACAT
>NW_008353267.1:3073258-3079773 GCF_000622305.1 Nannospalax galili | reverse complement strand
TTTCCTCCATGCTTCCAAGCAAAGCCAACCATGGTCGAGAAGGACCTTTGATTTATCTTCACGTAGGCAGAATTGGTAAAAGAAAGGAGCCAGGGGCTCCTCCCAAGCCCATGTGACCCCTGAGGAACAGATCCTTAAAGGACCTTAAGAGTAAAAATAAATTGGTTT
This sequence comes from Nannospalax galili, assembly GCF_000622305.1. NCBI lineage: Eukaryota > Metazoa > Chordata > Mammalia > Rodentia > Spalacidae > Nannospalax > Nannospalax galili. The sequence continues at coordinate 3,079,605 of NW_008353267.1, read as the reverse complement.
ATCTGGGCCAACTGCATGGCCTTAAACACCCAAAAGGAATGACTAAAGGGATCAATATAATTTCTTAAGAGTCCTTATGCATAGCTAAAGGCTACATAACAAGCAACAATGCCAGACAGGCGATACTTTCTTTTGAGTTGTTAGCCAGGGTTGCCAAAGGGACTCCCAGATAGTAACCCAGCATAGAACTGGGAAAATGAACAGAAGACCCCAATCTTATCTAAAGGAATATTGACAACTGATTACTGCTAGATGAGGAACAGCTGACCCTCCTAAAATAAAGACCTCTAGATAGGCTGACTAGATTCACCAGAAGGGCAAGTAGTGGAGAATGGCTCGGGGTGCCGACAACAAAGCAGACAGTAGCAGGGATATCAGAGTATAAGGGCTCTAGTGGGGGGAGGGAGGCTATGGGTGGATGCCATCTGGAAAGTGGGTGTATAGTTGAATGAGATGGTTTGAGATGTTCTGTGTGATACACACACACACACACACATACACAAAATTTTTAAAAATGTATTATATTTGAGGAGGAAGCATGGAAATTTATGCCATACTAATTAGTAGAGGTGATAAACAATACCACTGAAATCTACCCGACGACTTTATAGACATACACAGGCACCAAGGATCCAAGTGCAACCGCTTATGACTAGCAGTAATCAGATACATACAGATTAGAGATGCAAGCGCCAACATCTCAGTGTTAGTAGCAAAAACAGTGAGTCTTTCTGCAAGGAACAATATATTCTAAAATGAAATGGAGATCTTTTTTAAAGGTTAAAAATTCATCCAATTTCATTATCTTACAGGGCTTATACTGAGTTCAATAATATATAACTATATTAATTCAACTGTGAACCTAGAAACTTGCACCCATTGGAGTGTGTTACTGAATACATTAAAGCTGTAGTGAAAAGCTTCTTCTAATCATGTAGTTATTAAAATTGTTTTAAAAATGATAAAAAATAGTAATTCTTCAAAGTATAAAAATTTGCTCCTTAATAATTAGTAGATGTGAAAAACATTATCATTGAAATCTACCTGATGACTTTATATCCATGCTCAGATGCCAAGGAGCTCAGAAAGTAACTGACTGTGACTAGTAATAATCTGATATATAGAGATTAGAAACGCATGTGCAAACATCTTAATGTCAATTGCATTGGAAATGAATTTTTCTGTATGAAGCTCTGTATTCTAATAATGAAATGGAGATCTTTTTTAAAGATTAAAACCTCATTTCATTTTATGTCTTATAGGGTTTATACTGAGTACAATATTGTATAACTGTAATAATTTAATTGTAAACCTAAAAATGTACAGCCAATTTTGAAAGAGATGCATCCTAGCTCAGAAAATTGTTATTGAATATGTCAATGCTGATGTAATGAAATGGTTCTTCTAAGTATGTGGTTATTAAATAAATAATTTTAAAAATTATGAGAAAAAGTAATAGCCCTTTAATTTACTTACACACCTCTAACATTTCTGATGTGATTGATTTCTGCAGTTTAGATTTCCCTCTTCTGGCATTTCCTGTCATCTTAGCTTTTCTTCTACTCACATTCTAGGTTACTATGACTTCTCACAGAGCCATTTAAATTATGTGTATATGTGCCTGTCTGTGTCTGGGTATGTGCATATGAGTACAATGCTCACAGAGACCGGAGGCCCTAGATGCCCCTGGGGCTGGAGCTACAGGTGGTTGTGATCTGCCTGACATGGGTGCAGGGAACCAAACTTGGGTCCTCTACAAGAGCAGTATGTATTATTTTTTTTAATTTAAGTTTTTAATTGAACTTTTGTGATTTTTGTAAAATGCAATTTGAAGGTGTTTAGATCCCCTCCTCTCTCTGCACCTCCACCTGCAGTATACAGTTTTAACAACTGAGCCATCTCTCCAGCCCTGGTTTTCATTTTTACAGTGTATGAATTCTGGGCTGATGGCTGCTCTGTTTCTTAGGCTCTTCACTGCTTCTAATGAGATCTGAACTGTCATTCACAGCGTTGACCTCCCTCAAATGCAGCTAATTGTTCTCTCTAACCTCAACATTTAGTCCTTTTAATTTTTAGACTTTTGACTTTGATATAATTAAGTATAGATTTTTGTTGTTTGTTGTTTGCATTTATTCTGCTTTTGTGGGTTCTGCCTCAGCCTCCCAAATAGTTGAGACTACAGGCATTTCCCACCACGCTCAGCTTTTACTTGTTTACCATTACTCTAAAAGAGTTATAGAAATTGGATTTTCTTACCCTCCTTAAGAAAATATCAATGCTGGGGGCTGGAGAGCTGGCAGTTAAGAGCACTGACTGCTCTGGTAGAGGACCAGGTTCAGTTCCCAGCACCCACATGGTGGCTAACAACCATTCTAACTCCAGTTCCAGGGATCCGACACCCTCTTTTAACCTCCAAGGGCATTGCATGACTTGAGTGCACTTACATGCAGGTAATGCATTCATACACATAAAAACAACAACAAAAAATTTTAAAGTCAATGTTTATTTTATCAGGATATTGAATAAGTGACAAATGGTGTTGATGTTGCTAAGCTTTATTTTATAATTTGTTAGGGCTAATGTATTGCAGGATTTTGCTGTTGTTCAGAGGCAAGTTTTCACTATGTAACCCAAGCTAGCTTCAAACTTGAGATCCTCCTGACTCAGCCTTGAGAGTGCTGAGATTCCCTTTTCTCCTCCTCCCTGCATCCTCATTCTCCTTCTTCTTCTGCCTGTCCTCCCCATCCTTCTCCCCACTCTGCCTTCTCTTCTTCTTTTTCCTCTTCTTTTCACCCCTTCAGGATGGGGATTGAACTCAAGGTCTCATGCCTGCTAAGCACACACTTTACCTCTGAGCTACACCCCAGCCTGAAAGATCTTGATTTCACTTCTGTATCAGGCAACTGTTCTTAATGATTATTATGTACTCTTTAAAAAACTATTTTTATTGCATGACTGTTATATCTGCATGTATGTAAGTGCACCATGGACATGCAATGCCCATGGAGTCCAGAAGAGGGTGCCAGGCCCCCTGGAACTAGAGTTATGGACAGTTGTTAGCCACTATGTGGGTGCTGAGACCTCTACAAGAGCAGCCAGTGCTCTTAACTACTGAGGCATCTCTCCAGTCTTATTACATATTTTTAATCTGAACTTAATAATCACTGGTTTAGTGATGGAACACTTGCCTAGCTATGTGAGGCCCTAGGTTCAATTCCCTAGCACTAAGAAAATAAGTTTACTGAAGTTCATTTAAATTATTGCAGCTAATGTGTATAAAGATAATAATTAATATTTAACATGAATAACATTTGTTAAATATTACACTCTTAACTCATTACAGTGTTTAATCACATATTTAAAAAATTTTCTCAAGAGTTTAGTATAAAATTAGGGTGAAACAAAGTGTATTCTAGGATGCTTTTGTTTTAAAGTGAGATACAGAGGTTGGGGAGATGGCTCAGCTGGTAAAGAACTTGCTGTGCAAACACAAGGGCTTGAGTTTGAATCCACAACACCCATGTAAAAAGCCAGGTTTGGCTATGCATGTCTGTAACACTAGCCCAGCAGAGGCAGGAGGGCCCCTGGCCAGCCAGTCTAGCTGTATTGGTAAACTCCAGGTTCAACTAGAGACCCTATCTCAAAAAAATTTTAAAAATTGGAGCATGATAGATGAAGACACCCAATGTCAGTCTCCACACACACATGCACACGTGCACATAAGTACCTGCATATACATGTGCACTCATACATGAACACAAACACATTCAAAAAGTGAAATACAATGAAATCACAAGGCAAAATGTTTTGTATAAACCTTGTTCACTGATATAAAAACTTAATTTGTTAATTTCTTTAAAATAATAAAAAGAATCCTTTCTACAAATAATAATTTAAATGGCATATTCAAAGAAAATGCCAGAAACAAGCTTGCCTGCATTGTAGTTTTTTTGTTTGTTTGTTTTGTCTGTTTGTCTCACTGTGTAACTCTAGCTGGCCTAGAACTTACTATGTGGACCAGGGTGGCCTCAAACTTACAGAGATCCGCCTGCTTCTGTCTCTGAAGTGCTGGGATTAAAGGTACGCTACACCACGCCTGTTCCTGCACTGTAGTTTTTAAGAAGGCTGTTATAAATCACTGACTGCACCATAACTTATGTGCTTTGCTTTTTGTTTAATAAAGCATACCAAAGCAATATGAATGATAATGCTGTTTATATAAATTGATCCGCCATAAGTCCTGTTATGTCAGTGGTTTACTTGAGAGTAGATCCAGCTCTGGGGAGGGCTGGTGGCACATTCCAGAACCCAGGCGATTTTTAATAAACAGCTTGGCAACTGCTCAACTTGAAATTCCAAGTCCTGAACTCTAAAATAAAAGTTTGTTCTAGAGATCTGTAAGCACATTTTCTAATACAGTCAACCATTCTGTGTTCTTAATTTTACTTTCTGGCCCATCTTCTTATTAAAAGGCTATACTTTTTTTCTTTGGTCTTAAATCAGTTATCCCTTACATTTATTTTCATCTCAGAGTTATGACAATAATATCTTTCTATAATTATAAATGGAAACAAAAAAATAAACATGTAGTGAAATGCCTGGTAATTTTGAAACTTAAAAAATATTAATGTCATACATCGAGTCTCTAAATGCTATTACAAAAATGGACCCAAACTAAGAGAAACAGCTTGTACATTTACATGGAAACATAGATGGACTGGTATCACTGCCTGCCATTAGTTATTTCAAACAGAGTCCAAGTTTTTAAAGTCATTTCCTAACTAATATTAACAAGCCCAGGTGTTTCCTGACTTCAGTTGTTCTGACACTTAAAAGAGTAGCTGAGGGAAATGTGTAAAATTCCTTTGTTGGCTTCCTCTCTGTCTCAGCCCATGTTTCATCTAGTGCTTGGGAGGTTTTGTTCCATACCCACCTTGTCCTTGAGCTTGTCTTCCTTTTTGTGATATTTTCCAGAATTCTCTTTTTTCCTTTTGTGTTGTGTTACTGTCTTGTGCATGTCTTTCTAGTCTGATTCGATTGGTGATTGTGTTTGGATTAAGAGAATATGAGACGCCAGCACCTCTCTGACCTGAAGGATCTTTGCATAGCTGTGAGTCTGGGGCTGCCCTCAGGGGGCCCGTGACTTTGAGCCTGATGTAGCAAGAGTGAGGTGTGTGCCAGGAAAGTGGGTGTTACAAGGAGGCAGATTGACAGCATTTACTTAAGGCAGTCTGCTTTGACTTCAGTTTCTCACTTAAGTCTATGCAATAGTATGACTTATCCAACTCCAACAATATTGGAGGATGCAAATCTTAAATTTTTGAATGCTACTGTCATCTATGACTAAGGTTCTTAAATGAGTTAAGAAGGATCATGTAGGCTTGTTAAACACTGTCCACAATGCCAGGTCTGAGCCCATCTAAATCCCCATGCCGCCCTAAAAGTTGTTGTCAGGGGTGCTGTACTTATCAGCTTCTGGAGCTAAAAGTTTTTTGATCACATAATGTGAGATCATTAGTTTTTTTTTTTTTTTTTTTTTTCCAGTACTGAAGATCAAACCCTGGCCCTTATACAAGCCAGGAAAGGGCTCTACTATTAAGCTATTAAGCTGATGAAATTCATGTTAAAAACAAGCAGTACTTTGACTTCTTGATTTACCTACCTTGTTCATTCAGTAGCTGGAATAAACTCTTGCTGACTTTCTGTGTTTAAGACAAATGTTTCTGGGCTACTTGAGGCCTTGTCTCCAAAAAGAAAAAAGACAAATACCTCATTCCATGTTTTTAAAATATTTAATATTTTTATATATAGTGTGTGTGTGTGTGTGTGTGTGTGTGTGTGTATGTGTGTATGTGCATGCAGGTGCCTACAGAAACCAGAAGAATTTGGATCCCCTGGAGCTGGAGTTCAGGGAGTTGTGAGCCACCTGATATGGGTACTGGAAATCCAACTTAGGTCCTCTGGAAGAGCAGCAAGTACTTTTAACCAGTGAGTCATCCCTCCAGTGCCTCAATTCAGAGTTCTAAAAGAGAGAGGGGCAAGCGGGGACTTTGAAAGACTTCAATATAGAAATATATGTTGACTAGTTATATAGAAAGTTATTTTTTTATTCTTCCATGAGAAAAGATTGGGGTAGATGTGAAAATTTTTAGACTTTACCAGGCAGGATTTCAAGGGCAAAAGTCTTTTATACCTTCTTATTATGAACTATAAGCTCTTGGGAACAGGGTTCAATTTGTGATTTCAATTACAAAAAACAAGAAAAGGTTCACATTTCACCAGAACAATGACAGGAGGTGATTAAAATTTAAAATGATTGAGGTTGATCTTACTGTGATTTGGTGTGC
>NW_008353267.1:3064788-3072714 GCF_000622305.1 Nannospalax galili | reverse complement strand
AAAAAACCTGGGTTATACTGCTGAAATTTTCACTATAGAAAAATAAAAAATAGAGATAATTGAAGAAAAAAATCTGCCAAAAACATAAAGATTTATAAATTTGCTTTCTGTGTGCCAGGCACTATTTCGAGTGCTTTGTATAGAATAACTTGTAGAACAGAAGAGATAAGTGAGGTTCAGCAAGGAGAGGTAGTGCCTACATTCCTATGGTTTGGAAGTGCTGGACTTGGAGGCGGTCTGGCTTCAGAATCTGTTCACGACCTGTGACAGCCATGAAGTTTACACACCTACATCAGCACACTATTTATATATATTTTCTGCCAAAATAAGGTTCTGGTGATTTGGACCATTTGATATCCTGCTTTTTTGACAAAGCATCATGGAAAATCTATAATGGTTACTGTAGTAAATAGCTATGACTTTATTCTGGTAAAATGATCGGTTTTTTAAAATTTTTAAATTATTTTTATTTTATGTGTATGCATGTATTGCCTGCATGTAGGTAAGTGTGCCTGTGTAGTGTAATGCCCGTGGAGGACAGAAGAGGCTGTCGGATCCCCTGGGACTGGAGTTATGGAAAGTTGTAAGTGAAGCTCTCCCTGCTCACACAGCTATGAAAAACATACTCAAGACCTTGACTTTAAGATAATTTGAACTGATGAAAAAATATTTTGCATATTAAATTTTATCACTTTAAAACTATTCAATCAAGACTGTCTGTGTACAGGTTCTTATAAATCATCTCAAGGCAATGCTGGAGGACCTTAAAAATCCAAGCATGATGGCAGAGGCTGGAATAGAATTAATGATTATATGGATAGTCACTGAGTAAACCAGAGAAAACCATCAGCAAGATGTAGAGAAAACCCAATGGAATGAAGGATGCCATTAGAGCAAGTGAGCATTTTCCTTTCCTGAGTTTCTTTCACAAGCCATACCATCTAATAACTTGGTTGATACTTGTAGTTAATAACCACTTGGCTTGTTAATGGATCAGAACCAAACAGACAAGTTAATGGGATAGCCTGACCCTATTAATAATAGGGTTAGGGAAAACGATTCTTATTTTAAACCACATTCACTTGCCTCTTTCACCAATGCCTTTTAGATGCTGAGAAAAATATTGAAAACAAAGAGGTATAGTAAGTTTTGCATTCAGAGTAAAGGAATTTTAAGTGATTTTAGTTTGAAGAGAGATTCCTCGGTGATATGCTTTTACCTCAAGTTACAAATACAGAAGTAGCTACAAGAAGTTTGTGGTGACTACATGCAATTATTTTTGGTTCTCCTAAACTGCTTATTTTCTTATTGTGTATAAAGTATGTTTTTTTTTAATTGATAAAACTATTATCAGGCTTTTTTTTTTTTTTTTTTGGTCTTTTTTGAGACAGGGTCTCCCTCTAGCCCCAGCTGACCTGGAACTTGCTATGAAGACCACATTGGCCTTGAACTCACAGAGATCCACCTGCATCTGCCTCCCAAGTGCTGGGATTAAAGGTGTGCACCACCATGCCTGGCTAAAACTATAATCAGGCTTTTATGAATCTGTTTCTTAATAGAATGGCATAAGGTTTTCTGAGAGTGCTGCTCAACCTCTAGAAAGTCACATAGATAATGTGGAAGATTCCAAAGGATGACATTCTAATTTGAGTAGATTGAGCCCAGTAAGTTATATTGAAAAATAAATTAATCATGGGAGAGATTTGCGTTTGTTCTCTTTGGGCACATAAAATATTTAACCTCCCTTAATTTTCCTGTTAGAAAACAGTGGCACGAATGTTTTATGGAGTTGCTGCTCTTGATCACCAGGCTATGAGACAGTCAGAACACCGAGTTACTAACTTGACTGTTTTTGTGCGGGTGTTACTTTTATACTCGCTCCTCTGTTCTGCTCCCAGTCTTTGGAATCTGCCTTACTTGAGTGGGGTTTTAAAGCCATTCCTTTTGAGGATACCTGAGGAAGGGCAAGAAACTCTACTTGTCCATGGAACCTGCCTACCCTTTCAGGAATTTTACCCTTCCGACTTCCTCTCCTTATGAACTATTCATCCCATGACACCCTAGCTGATTGCTGTGTCAGGATACCTTGGCTAGCTGAAATCTTCACTTCTCTGATCTCATTCCTCTGCCCCACCTCCATTTTGCCTCAGTTCTTCCTCTAAGTCATTGAAGCACTTCCTTGTATTCATTGTGGAGTTTGGGCACCTCATAATGATGCATATAGGTGTGGGTCTTCTTGTTCATTCCCCATAACGCACATATCCCTTTTCAACATGAGACTAGCGTCTTTCTTCCATTCTGAGAAATCTTACTGTTTCTGTGAAATATCTAGCATTTTCTGTTCTTTTTGGAACACCTACAAGTAGGACATTGTGGCCCCTCTTATTTAGATGTACCTTTGTATATTTAGAAGTAGATATGGAACAGCACTGCTGTGACCCCTCCCTGCCTGCCAGTGCCTCCTGCCTACTGAGACTCTCCATCTTCTTCTCCCTTGTGCTCAGGACCAGCAGTAGTCTTCAATCCTACTATGAACTGGAATCACATCAGGATGGGTCTTAGGCATACATTTTTCTTTTTTTAAAAAAGGGTCAAACTCTATTTTAATTGTATATTAACCATGATCCATAAACTTTTTGACTCTTGCTTCCCTTACTTGTAAAGCAGAGGTACTAATAACACTAGTATGGTTGACATGGGAATCAAATGAGTAAAGTTTGTCTAGTGCCTTGTTAATGTTGGTGGATGCTCAGTACATTATAATATGGCAACTGATATAATGGCCAAAGTACACCATGTGCCCAATGATGGGGCACATGCTTTATGTGAATGGTTATCATGGGAACCTTTTGAGATAAATTCACTCATTTGCTTATAAGCTCAACACTCTAAGGTCTGTTTCCATTTATCTATTTTGAATTCTAACCCTTTATTAAACATTTTATGTAATTCATAGCATATTTATATTTCATACTCCAGTGTTAAATGTTATTCACTATGTTTTTCTGGTTGAGATACATACATGTTTATATATATGTCTATATCTATGTCTATATCTATATATCTAGATCTGTATCTATATCTATACCTATTTGGTCTTTTTGAGATAGAGTCTCCCTGTAGCTCCAGCTGGCCTGGAACTCGCTATGTAGACCACATTGGCCTCAATCTCACAGACATCCATCTGCCTCTTTCTCCCCAGTGCTGAGACTAAAGGCGTGCACCACCGCACCTGACCATATATAAATATATATATAACTGCATAATATAATAACTGCATAATATTAAATTGAGTTGTACTTTACAATTTACTTCTAACTCCACTATTGCTAGACATCTGCAGGAGTAAGAATTGACTTTGAATCTTTTTAAAAATTTATTTTTATTTTATGTGTATGAGTGTTATGCCTGCTTATATGTAAGTGCACCTGTGTTGTGTAGTATCCATAGAGGACTGAAGAGGCCATCAGATCCTGGAACTGGCCAGTGCTGAGACTAAAGGCGTGCACCACCGCACCTGACCATATATAAATATATATATAACTGCATAATATAATAACTGCATAATATTAAATTGAGTTGTACTTTACAATTTACTTCTAACTCCACTATTGCTAGACATCTGCAGGAGTAAGAATTGACTTTGAATCTTTTTAAAAATTTATTTTTATTTTATGTGTATGAGTGTTATGCCTGCTTATATGTAAGTGCACCTGTGTTGTGTAGTATCCATAGAGGACTGAAGAGGCCATCAGATCCCCTGGAACTGGAGTTACAGATGGTTGTTAGCTGCCATGTGGGTGCTGGGATTTGAACCTGGGTCTTCTGCAAGAACAGCCAGTGCTCTTAACAGCTAAGCCATCTCTCCAGACCCTGAATTTGAAACTTTTGATGTTCACTGTCAAATTGCTTTCCAAAGGCTGTGGCATTTTATAGTAACATGGAATAATTTTTGACCTGGTTGTGATACTTGCCAAGTTTTCTAATTTTGTTTTACAAGTGGAATGGGGATTATGTGACATGTTCCTTAAGGAATCAGAAAACTCTGACTGGAGAGATGGCTCGGCAGTTAAGAGCACTGAATGCTCTTCCAGAGGACCTGTGTTTAATTCCTAGCACCCACATGGTGACTAACAACTGTCTGTTACTCTAGTTACAGGGGATCTGACGCCCTCTTCTGGTCTCCATGAGCTTTGCATGACATGAATACACTTAAGTACATTCAAGCAAAACACTCATACACATAAAAAATAAAAAAATAATAAAATTGGCAGCAATTCACTCAATCAAACAGCTCATCAATCAGAAACATTTAGATGGTGTACTAAGAATTACATGTGAGAAGTTCAAAGTTATTATGTGACTAAGAAACAGTAACAGTTACATGAAAAAAAAAGTCCTTTAGTCTTAAAAGCATCTATAGCACAGATTTTATTTATTTTTATCTTTAGTTTTTTGAGATAGGGTCTCCCTGTAGCCACAGTTGGCCCCGAACTTGCTATGTGGACCAGGCTGGCCTCCATCTCACAGAGATTTGCTTACTTCTGCCTCCCAAGTGTTGGAATTAAAGGCATGTACCACCACATTCAGTCATAGCACGGATTTTAAAGCACGGGTTTTATAGTACAGATCAGGCTATATTTCAATGGTTGCTTTACTGGATTACATACTTGTAGTACGTTGGGTAGGATGTACAGAGATACTCTGTCTTCCTTCTACACCAGGGCCAGGTCTGGATAAAAGCTGTAATATAGGTGAGACTCAGATTGACAGACAGTCCTATCCTACAGACTGTCTACTTGTCTAGTGTCTCCTGGAAGCTACCTGTCTTCTTGGAGATTGACTTAAAGATGTTACTAGTGCAAGTGTTAGCTCCGCTGGGGTTGTTAAGCTGGGAATATGGGAACTTGGAGCTGCTGGTGGCCACCTCCTCCCACTGTACAGAAGGATCCAGGTGCTATAGGAGAAAATGAGGATAACAAGAAGAAAACAAAACCAGGTGAGTGAGAGCATGAGAAAATAGCTTAACTAATACCAGAGGTAGCCTGCACTTTGCCTGTGGTGTTTTGGGGATGCATATATGCCACTCTAATGCGTGACTTCAGTCAGACAGTTTTAGCTAGCAGGCTAAGACAGACACACAGACATAGATGTTTCTCTGTTCTTTGAGCCAATGTCTGGCTATACTGGGCCTGACTTGACCTTGGGTTCAGATGGTCCTCTCATTTGAGCCTTCCAAATAGCTGGGTTTAGAGGCACATACCACCATGTGTGCTCAGCTAGAGACCTCTTTTACACCAAGGCCCAGGCCTTCGTTTGTCCTGTCTTCTCAGGGCTGGGTAATCCTCCACTCTTACCTTGCTCCCCATTCTAAGACAGCCCCCTCCAAGTGTTCTAGACTCTTCTTCAGTGAACTTCCTCCTTCCCATTCTGGCTGAACCTTGGTGTATTGTCTCACTCTCTTTGCTTCCTTATTTTTCACCTCAACCTGCTCCAGATGGTCTTCCACCGCCTCCCCGCCCCCGAACAGCTTGACGATTACCAAACGCTTGTCCATTACGGAACCCACATGGCATCTTTTCTCCTTGTGAGTTTAACCTCAGTATCATTTGGCCCAGATGACCACCTCTCTCTCCTGGATAGTTTTTCCTTGACTTCACAAATGCTTATCCATGACACCCTCTTGGCCTTCCTCCTCGTTTCATGAGTGCTGCCTCTCAGCATCTTTGTCCCCTTCTTCACTTCTAAATGTTGGGGTTTCTGAGGGGCTCTGTCTCAGCTCTTTTTTCCAATGCAACTCCCTCCCTTATTTTATTTTTTATAACAGAATCTCATCCACTATTTCAGCTTACTATGTCTATACCTTGGCTCCTAAATTTATGTCTTTAGCCCAGACTGTCCCTTGGAGTGTCACAGTCACCTAGCCAATTGCCCTGTTTCAGATTTCCACTTAAATGTATCAAACATATATCAAACTTGACAAGTTTCAAATTGAACTCTTCATCTTCTCCCACAAATCTTTTTCTCCTGCAATGTTTCTTAACTCCTTAATGGCTCCCAATGCACATAGTTGTTTAAGCTGCATTCTGCAAGTCATGCTAGAGGCTTTCCTTTCCTCCTCTCCATTCAATCCATCCCCAAGACCTGTCAGTGGTCCACCTCCTTAATGCTTTTCAAGATGACCTATTTATCTTCAGCTCCATCTGCACCTCCACAGTCCTAGGCAACAGCAACCACCCCACTGTCTCCTAAACCCAGGTTTTTTCTTTCAATCCATTCACCACACAGCCCAAGAGATGGTTTTAAAACAGAAATCGCAACGTGTCCTGGTTCTATTTAACAGCCTCCTGGGTTGTCCATAGGAAATGTGAGTAACTCTTGATCCCCTAGCCTAGCAGTGTGGCCAACTTTTTAGGCCGTCCTACCCACTCCACTCTTTTTTCCTGTCTCCAGTGACATACAGTCCTCTCTACATTCAAACAGGTGAAACCATGGTTTCTCAGGTACTCTGGTCTGGCCCTATGTGGTTCATGTCTTCAGAAAACTCCTCCCTGACCAACCACAGGGATTACATGTCTCAGGGCACCTTGGGCTTTTCCTTCCCTCTTGCCACATGTGATGTCCTCTATTTGTTGTTTCTAGGTCTCACAGGAGTGTAAACCCCAGCAAAGACAGGTACCTGGCCATCCTGCCCAGATGCCCATGCTGGTGCCTGATAGGCTAACTATGGAGGTGTCCCTCCTACATCAACACCAGGTCAGTTATCAGCTGCTCTTCATTTGGGGACAGTCTTCTTTCACTGCCAAAGCCTTACTGCAGCAAATCCCTCAGTGATTCTTAAAGCTAGAGTCCAGCTCTTTGGAGGAGGTGACAAAGTTGATTCAAAGGATGGACTTGACTTCTTGCCCAGGAGCACTAGCTCCAGCTAGGTGCTCCTGAGATGTTTGCTAGCATACTTTACAAGCTCTGCTTAAAACCCAAGTGACCTGCTGCATCTCTGCCCTGCTCTTTCAGGAAGCTTTGGTATTTTGAAGGCAGGCCTGCCCCTCTGCACCATTGTTCTTGTTTTCATTCTACAGTGTGCTGTTATTACTGGTGAGGCTCAAGTCACTAGTGTGAAATTGCTGAGAACCTACTCAGAGAACCCATCAGATGCTAGAAGGTGGGAGCTAGAAAGACCAGTCTGCTCTACGAGAACCAGTATGGCAAGACAGTGTCACTGTCTCTTAGAATGGCCGAGACTTTATGGGAGACAAATTAGTTGTGGGTAGCCATCAGGGAGCAAGCTCTGTGGCAGAATGGAGTATACCAAAGGGTGGTTCTACTGGACAAAACCTGCACAAGTCATGGGGTGGGGAGGATCAGATGGCTGCCCATTCTGGCAGCAATAACCCGGAATGTTCCTAATAATAAGTGGATTCTTAAGCTTTTGTGCTTCAGGGTGGTGCTTGTCAACACTTTCTGCCTTTACGAAGCAAGGCTGGATGGACCAGGAACCATCTTCCGAGGAGGAAGGGACTTAACTACAATTTGGCGGCGTCTGTCTCCAGCAGAACCAACCTTTCCTGCTCTTTGTGCAAGGACACACCTCTCTAAGGAAGGAGTACAGGATTGCCATCATTACTACTGTCCTATTCTCACACACACACACACACACACACACACGCACACACACAAATAAATCAACTGTGTAATTACTCTCTGCAGGAAAGGCACACAAACAGGAAGAGCCCAAACTGAATTTAGGGTGAGCCATCCCAGTAAAGATTAGGAAAAAAAAAAAAAACGCCCCAACGTGCGCCTGCCTTGGGCCAGAGCTCTCTCCAGGGCAGAACAGGGAGGGGTCGCCAGGGATGGGAGGGAGGCATCTCAGTTGTTGATCCTCCCCTCCTCCCTGCCTCCCAACTCTTCACCTCCAACCCCCCC
>NW_008353267.1:2971644-3064700 GCF_000622305.1 Nannospalax galili | reverse complement strand
CCCCGAACCGCCCCCCCACCCCCGCCGGTTTCCCATGCCTCAGGTGTTTGCTCCTGGTGAGCCCCGAACCCTTTCTTTTTGGCCTGCGCCTAGGGCTGCCCCCAGCCCGCAGCGTCCCGCCAGGCCCGGCAGCAGGAACAGGAATCGGGGAGAGCACACAGAGCCCAGCGGTCTGGCGAGGGGCGCGGAGCTCCACCTCGTGTTCCCGGCACCCACACCGTCTGAGCTCGGCTGCCTGCGGCGGGCCACGCCCCCGGGGTCCGGAAGGCGCGGGAGTCAACGGCCGGGTGCTGAGAACTTGAAGCCTGACGGTGCTCGGCTCCTGCCCGGGATGCAGTGGCTGCAGCTTCCTGGTTCGCTGCTCGCCGAGTGGGGGAGAGCTTGAGCCCGCGGAGGCGGGGGCAGGAGAAGCCGGCGGAGGCGGGGGCAGAGACGCCAGGGCTGGAGCTAGCCGGACGGGTCGCTCCTGATCTCCGCGGAGACGCTCTGCCCGGCCACGGAGAAGGGGCGAGTCACTCGCGAGCCCCGGGAAGCGCCGCGCGCTCCGGAGGGACGGTCGGAGCCCGGCTTTGGAGCCCGGCTCCCCTCCTTTCCAGGAGGAAAGGGCGGGAGGGAAGGAGGGGAGGGAAGGTCCCCGGAGGAGGCAGGATGGCCGGTCGAGGGGGGCTCGGGCGCCGCGTCTCCCCGGAGCTGCCTCCACTCCTACGGCTGCCGAGAAGTCTGCCCTGAGCCGGGGCTCCCGGATCTCGCGTGCCAGCCAGCGGGACCCCCGGACCCGGGCATCAGCGCCGGCATGTCGTCCGGAACCATGAAGTTCAATGGCTACCTGAGGGTCCGCATTGGCGAGGCGGTGGGGCTGCAGCCCACGCGCTGGTCCCTGCGCCACTCGCTCTTTAAGAAGGGTTATCAGCTGCTGGACCCCTACCTGACGGTCAGCGTGGACCAGGTGCGCGTGGGCCAGACGAGTACCAAGCAGAAGACCAACAAACCCACGTACAATGAGGAGTTCTGCGCTAACGTCACCGACGGCGGCCACCTGGAGCTGGCGGTCTTCCACGAGACGCCCCTGGGCTACGACCACTTTGTGGCCAACTGCACGCTGCAGTTCCAAGAGCTGTTGCGCACCGCGGGCGCCTCCGACACCTTCGAGGGCTGGGTGAGTAGCGGGCGGCCTCGCTGTTTTGTGTCTCCTCGACCTTCTCCTCTTCTTCGGTGTTTCAGAACTCTCCAGGGTCCCGCGTTCTCATCGCGCCCCAGCGGAGGGAATTCCCTCCAGACGTCGGTTCTCTCCTGGGTGGCCGGCACTGCTGACGCGCAGCAGTGGGTGTGTGCGGGAGCAGGTGTGCCTCCGGGAAGCTGGCCGGGACACGGTCCACTTTGTGGACCTCAACTTTGGAATAAGGGGTGAGATAGGACAGCCATCTCCTTCCCTCCAGGGCTGTTAGGCATCCCATCTCTTCTCCATAGGTAAATGGCGAGGAAGGGGTGATAGGAAAGTGACACTGTTGAGTAAAGTGCTTCCAGCGCTTCTTAGGAGAAAGCCATACATTCTCGCGAGTATTATTCATAGTGTTTATGGATACATGTTGGTTCAGCCGCGCAGACATGCACACGTGTTTCAGCATGCACATCCATTATGTCCCAGAGGTACAAAAGCTACACTGGCAGGGATCAGAGTGCATGGCTTTGCATCCTGGCAAAGTTTTGTTTAGCAGTTTCCCCCGTGGAGGTGAGACTTACCTGTGTTTGCTGTGAAGTGCAGTCAGCCTGGGGTGCCTGAGCCCAGCAGTGGTGTTTCCAAACTATTGGTCTGAGAAGTGGTGATCAGTGCCTTGGTAGGTTTGGTGGCTCTTCCTCCCTGTGTGTTGACATGTAGCTGCGTGCAAATTCTCACTTGCCTCTGCCTTTCCCACGAGACAGAATTTCTACTGTAAATAAAATTTCTAGAGTGCTCCACTCGGTGCCAAAATGCTTTTGCTTCTTAACTCTCACACTGTCTTTGTGATGGTGGTGTTATTGTTCTTACTCTGAGATGCCGAAATGATAATTATAATGAAGTGGTCTGGCAAAATGCACTACCGGCTTTGAAGACTGAAGAGTTTAATGATTTCAGTTCTTAAAGGAGTTCAGTTTGGAACCCAGAATGTCAATCAGTATTGAAAATCTGTTAGAAATTAACAAGTGGTAGAATCAGATGGATGACAAAGATTCTTTTAAGTATGTATTTTACACTTTGGAGCATTGATAGTTTTATCACATATTCTGTAAAATTTACAGATGGCCTATAGAGCTGCATCTTTTAAATAGAAGTGTAAAAAAAAACTGTTATGACTGTTTAACATTGGTCTTGAAGTTATGATGTTAATTTCATTTCAGTTTAACTTTCTTTTTGGAATTTAGAAGTGAGCTAGAAAGAATTGGCTAAAATACAGTTAGAAATTTACTTTGGGGTTGTTTTGAGACTGGACCTCACCCAGTAGCTGAGGCTGCCTTGAACTTGGGGCAATCCTCCTACTTCAGCTTCCTTAGAAATTTATATATCATCCTGTGAATTTCTCAGCACGAAATAGAATTGAACATATGAATGTTGAGTTAGTGTTTGATTATGAGTTGGACTGTGCCAAATGGTAAAGGAATTAGGTACTGGAGTACTGTGGTACATGGTGGCCATCTGCTGTAAGTATGTCTTGCTGGAAACAGCCTAGGCTGGTCTGAAGATTTGAATCATGTGGGAGCTTTTAAATACCTCCACTTTCAAATATGCTGGATAAGAATCTCTGGCTGAAGGATTCCAGTCTTGGTACTTAAAAGCTTCCTGGATGACACAAGTAGTTAAGGTGAGAACATGGGGCCTAAATGAAGACCTAGAGATGAGGTTTGCGTGAAGCCACAGTGTAGGGTTAAGTTCCTAGGGGGAGCACTGAGTTGTGTATTGTTCCACTGAATGAAAGAAGACTTAAATGTGATTTAAGGTTCTAAATCTATAATTGGCCCAAATTATGGAACCAGTGATTTGTTATGCATTTATATTCACTTAGAAGGCAGAGATGTATTTTTTATAAGGTTCTAAGTATTTTGAAACTGAGGACAGAATGACCAGAATTTTTTTTTTTCTTTTTAAGTAAATACCTGGAACAACATGGAATGCATTTTAACAATGATCTTTTATAGACCAAAAGGTAACTTTGAAATACAGGATTATAGAAATGCTTATTTTTGTTTATCAAATTGAAATGTATGGTTTTTTTCAGATGGTTCTAGAGGAGGAATCAAACTTATTGTAGTTGCAAGTAGAACTACAAATGGCTGACTTAAAAAATAGTAGCTCTGTTTATACTGGATTATGAGAAAGAAATGTAGCTGTAAGTTTATTATAAAATACAAGCACTTCTCATTAGAACAGATGAAGCAACTGTCTCCACTTTATTGCCTAAGATACTTCCTAAATATCAAAAAGATAATTATTAACATTGGTTTTAGTACAAGTTTAATGGTATTCTCTGCTAAACTTGATGGGGACGAGGATTAGATCTATTTTAATACAATGCATATCTGGTGCCAAGCCTGATGTCTCAACACTCATATTTCTGTACTGACTGTACATGTACTTCTTTCAGTATACATAAGATCCAAGAAGGTGGTGAGATACAGCTAAAAGTTTTCTTAAATGAAATTTATCACACCAGACACTAAAATTAATAAAGATCTCAAATCACCCAAGACCCATGTTTTCCCCTTGAACCCAAGGAAGTTAAATTTAGCTAGAAATAAGGAAGTGTTAAAAATAATAGACATTGATAAAACAGAAAACAGGAAAATAGAGAAAAATTAATAATGAAAAAGCAGATTAAAATTTTTTTAATTAATAAACCTCAAGTCAGAATGATCAAGGTGAGGAGGTGCAGGATACAAATGACCAGTATTAGAAATGAGAAATAGATCGTTACTACAGAGCCTACTAACACTATAAAGGATGATAATAAGGGAACATTATAAACAATGTTGTGCTAGTAAACTCCATAATTAGGATGAGATGAACAAATTCCTTGAAAAGATATAAACTATTAAAATCCCCTCAAATTGGGGGCAAAGAGATGGTTCAGTGGTTAAGAGCACTGGCTGCTCTTGCAGAGGACCCAGTTTTGGTTCCCAGCTCCCACATGGTGGCTAACAATCTGTAACTCCAGATCCAGGGGATCTGACACTCCTTCTGACCTCCATGGGCATTGCATGACATGGGTGCACTTACATACATGCAGCAATACATGAAGCAATACATGCATACACATAAAATAACAAAAATGATAAATAAATATTTAAAAAATTCCTCAAATTAGGTAGTTTTACAACTGTTAACCTAATTGAAATTGTAAGTAGAAAAGTTCAACAATGCACCTCAGTGTCCCCCAGGGCTTTAATAATGACATACTGTACCACTGAAGGGCGGAACATTACCCACTCTATGTGGATTCTCTCAATAAATAGAAGAGAAAGAAACACACCCCAAGTCATTTTGTGGATTGAAATTATACACGATGAAGGCATTACAAACCAAGAAAGTGGCAGACAGGCGTCCTTCATGACCGTATAGATGCAAAAGGTCTTACATTTAGGTTAATTAAATTCAACACCATAGTAAGTGGATAGTACCTCATAACTAGATGAGGTTTATAACCAGGACTGCAAGGTTAACTTAGTATTTATAGAACTGTCAGTCCAACTCTTCATGTGAACAGGGTAGAAATGAAGATCTGTGTGATCATCTTAACAGATAACAGAAAAAGCATTTGAGAAAATTCAATATCCAGTCATTATAAAGTTTCTCAGTGCATTAGAAGCAGGCAGGAATTTTTTCACCTAGATAAAGGCCATCTATGAAATCCTTGTCTTAGTAGTGAAAGGATGGATAATATTCCCTGTACTCAGAAATGAGGCAAGGGTGTCTGCTCTTTCCATTTTTTCAACATGATACCAGAGTCTGGTCAATGCACCATGGAAGTTTTGAGAAATACAGTGCATACAGAGCACAGAGGAAGAAGTAAAACTGTTTTTATTTGCAGACAAAAGATTGTAAAACAGCAACACCAACAAAAATTATGAGGCATCTACAAAAGGGTCAATAGAACCAACAAAGGAGTTCAGCCAGTTTGCAGGATCCCAATTAATACACAGAAATCAATCATATTTCTATAATAGCAGTGAGAAATTGAAAACTGAAATTAAAGTGCCATTTATAAGAAAATCAAAGGTGAAATTGGATAAAGTTGGTAAAATATGTGCCGGACTTTTTCATTGGAAATGATAAAACTACTGAAATAAAGATCTAAAGAAGTGGAAAGGTATACCGTATTCGGGGTGGGGACACTCAGTATTATTATGAACTCAGTTTCCCCCTAGATATTTAGTAGATTTAATGTAGTTTCAATCAGAATCTCAGTAAGGTTTCTCATAGAAATTGTTGAGTTAATTTTAAAGTTTATATAGGTATATAAAGGGCCTCTTCTGGTCTAAGAGTGATGTTGAAAAAAGAACAAGTTGAAGGATTCATATTATCAGATTTTAGAGTTCACTACAAGGTTACTGTAATCAAGGTCAAGGGTATTAGAGCAAAGAGAATCATGTAGGTCAGTGGAACAGGAGACTCTAGAAAGAGACCTAAACACATACAATTGATTTTTTTTCACAAAGATGCCAAGAAGACAGTTCAGTGGAGGGCATAGCAATCTTTTCAACAAGTGGTGCTTGAACAACTGGATAGCCATGTATAAAAATAGAAGCTCTGACCTTTACCTCATACCGTGTACAAAAATTACTTCAAGATGAATTATAGACCTAAATGTAAGAGCTTGTAAAATTTCTATAAGAAATTATAGAAGAAAATATCAGTAACCTTGAGTTCGACCCCTCCCAATAAAGAATAGAAAAAAGAACAATAGGACCCCAAGGTCCCAATTATTAACAAGATGGGACTTTGCCAAATTTAAAAACTTGTTACTCCTTAAAGGATATCTAAGAAAATGAAAACACGAACCAAAGATTGGGAGCAAATAATTATATAATATAAATTAAACAAAGTACTTGTAACAGAAATATGTGAAATATTCCTGAAAACTTAGTGGTCATGAGGAAAATACCGAATTTACACAATTTAAAAATGGACCATAATATTTGAATATTTAAACATTGTACCTTCATTGCAAATACCACGTGATAAAATTCTTAATATCACCAATCATTAAGGAAATGAAAATGAAAACAAAAAGTCAGTATGTTCCCACAGGAAAGCCCAAAGTTAGTAAGACTGACCATACTAAGTGTTGGTGAAGAGGCAGAGCAACTGGAACTCTTCTACAGAACTGTTAGGATTATCAAATGCTGTAGTTACATTGGGCAACAGTATGGCAGTTTCTTAGAACACTAAACATGTACATACTATAGGACTTACCTACCCTTATATATTTACCAAGAGAGATGAAGTCATTTATACAGACTTACCCATGACTGTTCATAGCTCCTTATTTGTGATAACTCCTAAACTGGAAGCTCATATGTCAACTAATGGAGAAATGTTTAAATAAATTGTGGTATATCCATACCATGGAATACTACTCAACAATCAAAAGGGGTGAATGATTGATATATACAACAGCATGGATGAATGCAAAGGAATTACAGTGTGAGGAAAAGGCCAGATCCTTCTCTCCCACCCCCCAGAGAAAAAGCATATACACTGTACAATTCCATTTATACATATTCTGGAAAATGAAATAGAGCCAATAGTGACAAGAAGCCTATCAGTGTGTATCTGGGGATATGAAGCAGAGGTGAGTGAAGGTTGGGTTCTTGTGGCCACACATGGGCATTTTGAGGACAGATGAATTATTAATTCTTTTGATAGTGATGGAGTCTACATTTACATAAATATGCCACAGCTTACCACATAGTTCACTTTAAGTTCCTGCATGTTATTATATTTCAATTTTACCTCAAGGCTGTAGAAAACCAGTAAAGAATTGTCATCTTTATTTTGATGATGTCAGAAGGGGGCTAGTAATGGCAGATTTGAGCCAAGTCTGACTCTGGGAAACAGCATTGCATCAGTGCAGAAAAAACCCAACCCATAACAAAACAAATTTATGAAATTAGTTTCTGATTTTTGGACAGAGTTTCATTTTCTAAATTCATCGCTGTCGGGTTTGTGTTTTCCTACTTCTAAAACCTGTTTGTATGTGTACTGTCAAGATTCAAGTTTGCCCAAGTTAAGACACTGTTTCCTTTTTCATGCATCTGTTCTTGTTTTGCTGACTTTCAGAATAGAGAGGGGTGTCTAATACTTGATGCTGAGCCTAGAGGACTTGGGGCGGGGTAGGGGGCAGGAGGAGCAGTAGGCTGCGTCATGGAAAGGCCTTGGCGCCCCCTCAGGAAGGAAGACCTGCTTGGCGGGATCCCAGGCTGTTTTCCTGTTCTACCCTCCTGAAGACTTTCTGTTCTCTGCTGCCTGGGAGGGCTGCTTTCTCTCAGTTTCTCAGGGAGGTACTTGTCTTGTCATTTTCCCAGGTGAAGTCACCGAGCTCCCAGTGGGCAGTTGTTGATTATCTTTTTCCTTGATTCCTGGATCCAGGTGCAGGAATATATAACACGAAAATTCTTCCAGAGTTTTCTGCCACGTGGTTTATTCTCTTTGGTACTTTGTAGGGCTGTTATCATTCTTACAGTTGGCTTTTTTCCCCCTGGGTTAGTTGTAAGGAGTGTCTAACACTGAGTAGCCTGCAGTGTCTCAGGGGAAATTATTGTAGAATCCCTAGTGAGGTCTGTTCCAGTGTCTGTGCATTGCTGTATGGTGCCTTCAGCTTCACTGAAAGATGAATTTTGCTCTGGGAGCGCTGGCTGTTTCATTCCCTGCAGGCTGTGGCTCCATTAATCCCCTCATCAAGAGCATTTTCCCTGCCATGGTATCTTGTTGCCCTTCATTGCACCCATAACTGTCTGAGATCACTTTGTTAAATGGTTGCTTATTATACCTTCCTCCTCCAGTTTTTTCCTACAGTCCTGGGGATTGAACCCAGAGCCTCAAATAAACAAATAAGAGGAGACGGGTATAAGACGGGTATAAACAAGTAAGACAAGAAGACCCTATGGAGCTTTAATTAACTCTCTTACCCACTCGTGCTAATAACCTACTGGAACAACAAGACAAAGAGCTAAGAGAAAAATTTTGGTTGGGGTGACCTCGGAGAACAAAAAAACCTCCGTATGGCTTAACTCAAGGCCTACCAGCCTAAACATACTAAAGTAGCCAACAATTGATCCAATAATAAAATTGATGACAGACCAAGTTACCCTAGGGATAACAGCGCAATCCTATTCAAGAGTTCCTATTGACAATAGGGTTTATGACCTCGATGTTGGATCAGCCGCTATTAATGGTTCGTTTGTTCAACGATTAAAGTCCTACGTGATCTAAGTTCAGACCAGAGTAATCCAGGTCAGTTTCTATCTGTTAACAATTTCTCCCAGGACAAAAGGACCAGAGAAATGGGGCCAACTATACAATAGCACCCCAAACCTAACATATGAACATATCTCAATATACAACATATGTAAAACCACGACCCAAGACAAGGGTTATAAGGGTGGCAGAGCCTGGAAATTACATAAGACTTAAAACCTTGTAATTAGGGGTTCAACTCCCTTCCCTAATAGTGCACCTCATCAGTGTGCTCGCTCTTCTGTTACCAATCCTAATTGCCATAGCCTTCCTAACCCTAGTCGAATGAAAACTCCTTGGGTATATACAGCTACGAAAAGGCCCTAACGTAGTAGGCCCATACGGTGTATTACAACCTTTCGCCGATGCCGTAAAACTATTTATCAAAGAACCACTAAAACCCTTTACCACATGAAGGCCAATCTCTCTACCACTTAGGGCCACCCTATTCCTTACACTTTCCTCCCTCACATAGAAGCTCAGTTTGTGTGAAGCAGGAACCAGCCTCTAGTCACTTTTCTAACCCCAGTTTATGGTGCATGACACTAAATATGTATCCAAAAGCCTAAAAACAAACACAAAAACAAAAAATAGAGAAATTTTATGTGACTTTAAAGCAAATGACAGTACATCTATTTTAAGAATCTTTTTTCTTAAATATTCCACTCATCTTTATAAAAGAAATAATGAAAAGAGCTGTGAGACTGTGAAGCAACCGTGTTTAAAGCATTCTTTAAAATCCAATCTGTGGCAGACCCATTTGTGCCTGAAAAATTGGGATGGAAGTCTGAATACACCAGAAGATCAAGAATGCTGTGGAAAATTCCTTGCCCTTTTTTTTTTTTTTTTTTTTTTTTTTAATAAGGTGTGTGGTTTTAACATTGGAGAGACATGGTAAATTTTGTCATTTGTAATTTTTGAGTGCAACGTTAAATCTGGGGGCACAAGGAAGAAACAAGTCTGTGAACTAGTGAGATTGGTGGGTGGAGCATGATCATTGTGTCTTATGTAACTTAGTGCATTGTGGTATCTAGAGAGCATTCTGAATGGTGACTAGTGGCAGAAATGCAGTGTATTTTATGAGGTGGGCAGGTTTACCTAGAGATGGGTGGTACCTTGACTCTTCTGTAGTCTTTTTTCCTATTTTATAAAACAGTTCACTATCATGTCTTCCTTGTATGTTGACTGCTAAGTTCTCTTTTAGAATGTGATAAAAATGGGGCCTGAGTAGTCACAATCCCTAACCACTGCTTTCCACCCTTATCCTTACAATATCCAAAATGGCCTTTCTCAATTGACGCAGAGAAACTTAAAACTCTTCCTTAGGGGGTTGGAGAGACGACTCAGCAGGTAAGAGCACCAGTTGCTCTTGCAGAGGACTTAGGTTCTATTCTCAGCACCCACATGGTGGCTAACAACCATCTGTAACTACCATTCTAGGGAATCCAATACCTTCTTCTTGCCTCCATGAACATTGCACACATGTGGTGGCACTTACATAAATGTAGGCAAAAACACTTATACACATAAAATAGAAATAAGTAAATGAATTACAAAAAACCTCTTCCTTCGATTCTCAGAGAAGCCCCAAGTCTCTAAGGTGGTTTAGAACACGCCCCATTATCTTGCCCCTGATTTTTTGAGACTTAAGTTTCACCTGTCTCCCAGCCACACTAGTCACAGTGAACACCTTTCACTTCTCACCGACCATTTACAGGGCTAATTCCTACCATACTTCAGGCCTCACCATAGACTCTACTTTTCCAGAAAACCTTCCTTGACTTGTGCAGTTCCCCTGACATTCACAGTTTTTGGGATTGTTTCTCAGTTTTCTCTCAGCATCCAGAGATCTGCACTGCTGTTTTCCCCTCCAGCCTGAAGGAGGAATGTATGAATGGGTTGCCTCCCTTGAAGGTGTGTGATACTGGTCAGGAGGGGTTCAGAGAACAATAGTGAGAAGTAGCTAAGATTCACCCACTTTGCTAGTCTCACAGACTGTTTAGCCTTTCTAAGTGAAATGCCAAGTCCCAGATGAAAATGCTTCTACTTAAGGCGTGCTATAGGACAGGCTTGATGCTGTATCTGGAGAGTCAGTGGATGAAACAGACATGGCCCAGTCCTTCGTAGGTCTTATAGGAAGACCACCATAGAACTCCAAAGTTCCAAAGGAGAGATAAGTCTGGGATAGAAAACCAATAAACAAAAGCATTCAGGAAATTACAGCACAGAAGTCAGTACTAAGCAACTGGTTTGGGGAAGTCAGAAACATTTTCATGGAGGGAAGACAAGAGTTGGTTTTTAATGCTTCCCTGAGCCTACATATATAACCTTGGACAGCCTGCTTTGCTTAAATGATAGAAAAATCTTTCCTCAGAAGGAATCGAACTTCTGACCTGATGATGCTCTCAAGAGGCATTAAATGAAAGGCATTAAATGTTTTTGACACCCAGGAGTGGTTCTGTCTTTGGAAAGTTTGGGAAGGAGTTATGTTTTTTTTTTTTAAAGATTTATTTTTATTCTTTAATTATGTACCTCTGTGTGTGTCTTTGTGTAGGGTATGTATGTACCTGTGAGTGCAGGTGCCCTCGGAGGCCAGAACAGGGTGTTGGAACCCCTGGCGCTGGAGTTATAGGCAGTTGTGAGCTACCTGATGTGAGTGTTGGGAACTGAATTCAGGTCCTCTGAGTATTCACTCTTAACTGTTGAGCCATCTCTTCAGCCCTAGGAATTAAATTTTAATGCCTGTCAATATATAACCTGCAAACACCTTTAACTCCCAGAGGAAGAAAGCAGTAACACTGTATTTGAACTGTACATTGTTTTGTACGGATCGTAAAAGAATCATAGATGTTGAACCAAAAAATGACCTAGTTCAGAACCACCACAACAAAAGCCTGACAGCTCTTGGGCCAGCAGACAGCCTGCAGGTGTATTCATTTCATAGAAACGGAAGCCATTTAATGCTGTGACACTCCAGTTTGCCGTAGACTCCACCACTCCCTGTTATGAAAGCAACTCTTTGACTCATCTTTTCTTGGTCCTGTGAGATTTTGAATTTGTGACATCATAGCCAGTTCCTTTATTTTTAGAATATGGGAACTAAGGTTCCAGCCTAAGCGTTTCTACTGTTGCGGTTCACATGAAGTGTGACACACAACTCATACACATTTAGTATCTATAGACTATGTGTACAAAAATAGACATTTATTTAGAATTTATTAAAATATGTATTAATTTATAAATACATTACTTTGCATGTATATTTTATCTAGATACCTATTCACATCTATATAGTCCTGTCCTATTCAGAGAAGTTGGCTTCCCAGTAACTATGTTAGGGTATTAATTTTTGCTATAAATTAGTATTATATTAACTATACCATTAAAAACTCTCTTTGTATTTTATTTTATTTAATTACTTTATGGTGCTGTGGATTGAACCTAAGACCTTGTACATATTAGACAAGACCATCTTTGTGTTTTAGTCCATCATTTACAGCCATATGAGTGCTGTGTTATAATGGGAGTCCCGAGATCTGGGTTCAGCTCAGTGTGACTTTGTCACCTGTCAGCTGGGATCTTAGGCAAGTCTCTATTTATCAGGGTCTCAGTTCTCTGGCTTGTATCATGAGAGGGATGCTCTAGAGTATGCTGAAGGGCCTTTGCATTTCTTCAGCCAAGTCTCCATGCTTGAGGCAATTACATCATTTCCTCCCTTTTAGAGTAACTAGTTTGGTTTTAAGCAATCAAAATGAATTATGTCTCATCAAAGTTAGCAACTCCAAAGAATTAAATTGGTCCAAATTTAAATTGCCCAGATTTGGAGAGGATTTAGCTCATGTCCAAGAGACTTGTCCAGTACCAATAGTGCTGGTGGTGTTATTTCCTTGGCTTAGAATCAGCCTTAAGTAATTCTGGTCAGTCCTCAACTTCTAACCATGAGGTTGTATTTCTTAATTTACACAAATGCACTTCTTGTTCTACAGAATGGTTGTGAGTTATGTCCCTGTTACCTAGCGTCTCAGGAGGGATGAGAATCCTACTGTTTAAGCTTTTGCTAGAAGCCATTCTCATTAGCACAGTGATTAAAGCTTTGTAGTCTCAAAGTGTCTGTAGCCACCAGTCTATAGATCCACTCTAGGTGATGACAGAAGTTTTAATTAGATGGAGGAGTGAGCCCAAGGATATTGGCTATCACAGCCCTGAAATGCTGTGTTGAAGAATTTTCTAAGGCAGGAAGTTTTTAGTACCACGGCACTGTCCAGAGGACTTCATCACCATTATGGTGTTAGTCTGTTTCTGTCGGACTTGTAAATTAGAGCAACGATAGTCAAACCAGGGACTTTTGAGGTAGGAAGACTCCCTTACAGGTGGCTCAGCAGCAGTACTTGCTTACGTGCTGCCTTCTTGAAAGTTTCTTTGATTTTCTATTTCACCCTTGTATACCTTTGACCTCACAGGCAGAGAAATTCTTAATGGGTTACTAACAGTGTTTAGTTTGTGCTTGTGGTTAGAAGGGAAGAAATTTGCCAAAGGAGAGAGCCATGGTCCACATGCGCCCCTCATAATTGCATTAATAAGAGAAGTCATCTGGGGCTAGTGTGAGCACGTTTTACATCCGGCCCTGTGAACCTACTTTCAGACCTAGGCTTCGTTCCATTCTCTGAGTGCACAAACCACAATCACAGACTGCATTTTCAAGTCGCATCCATTTCTTGTGCATGCACAGCAGTATCTCTGCATCTCTGTGGCACTTAAGTATGGTATCGTGTGGCCTCTGACTTCATGCTGGGCTTTGCCTTTGCCGCCTGTGATGTCAGAGGCAGCACAGGCCAAGTGCTGTGTTGCTTCTAGCCTATGAATTTTGTGGTTCTGGCTGTGACTCCATTGAATAATGGACACTCCATTCCCTTCTGTCTTCTGGGGACAGAACTGCTGATGCTGGTTTGTTTGGGGCCTTGAAATTCTTCTTGGAAGAGCACCTAAAAGTCATGCATGTATTAGCATAATTCCCTAAATAGAAAGTGTTTGTTCACAAGCCATGAGCCTCTTGGGCAGATTGATGTATGTGTTTTTGTTTTGTGATGTTGGAAGAGTTCAGAGCAGGTTCTAAGTTAAGCAGGTATTTCTGAAACTGTTTCAGAGCTCTGGGTGGTAAGGGATATGGACTCTATTTCTAGAAAAATATGCATATCTACATACTGACCACATTTTGGGAATTGTGTCACCCGATTAGTGGTCCCCTGAAGCTTGGTTTTGTATAATAGAGGGTGTCAGATAAAAAAGCCCAATTGAAAGATTCACAAATCAGGCTTTTATTAATACCAGCTCCCAAGGCATGGTGCTATTTTTCCGACTCCAACTAATTATAGAAGATGGTTAACGAGAGAGAGAGAGAGAGAGAGAGAGAGAGAGAGAGAGAGAGAGACAGCTAGAAATTTTAAGGCTGTGCTTTAAAAGATATATTCTCCCATAGTTCTGGCTCCTGGTGGAGTATGCTAGCTATTGACCCATTTTAGGACCCAGTTGGTTGTGTGATTTAGGTATTTTCAAAAGCCTCTGTTTTTTGAAGGGTGCTTTGAGGTTTGCAATAGATAAAACTTAAAAAGGAGAAAAACTAGGACACTTTGAGGGACCTCAGCTTGGTATCTTCTGAAAGTCTAAACTTTTCCCCTATAAATGAGAAGTTTGGTCTGAGAACTTTGTTTAAACATCTGCCGTCTACTGCATTTACAAACAGCATCATGGCGTAGAGCTGTCAGTGCAAGAGAAAGCAATGAGGTGGGTGCCAGGTCTCTACTTCTTTTACCTTTGGAGTCTGGGTCTCCTATGGCCCGGGTCTCTTTGATACAACAAGTTTTCTGGTCTTCCATTGATGTCCAGTGCCCCTTGATTACCTGTTGAAAACAGCATCTATATGATGGAAATTGAGCTGAATGAAATCATCTGGAGAGCCCTCCCCTGGCTATCAGGGGTTCAGTCAGAATACAGCCCTCAGCACTTTGTGCCAACCTTCTTCTCCTATGGCATCTCATTGTGGGGTGGAGGCAGTGTGAATGCCATTCTGTCATTCACAGGTGTTGTGGAGCACTGCTGTGTACCCAAGTGTGTACTAGGTATCTCATAGGGCAGATACACATGGCCCAGAATTGTAGCCCTCACAGAATTGCTGTCTGCACAAAGCAAGGTCAGTAATAAGCAAGAAAATAGGGGCTGGGAATGTAGCTCAGGTACAGTGCTTCATAGCATGCATAAAGCCCTGCTGGGTTCAATCCCCAACACAGCATAAACTGGGTTTAGTGGTGCAAGACTGTAATCTCAGCCCTTGGGAGGTGGAAGCAGGAGAATCAGAAGTTCAAGGTCATCTTTGATGACCTAGTGAGTTCAAGACCAGTCTAGGCTACATGAAACCCTGTCTCGATAATAATAATAATAATAATAATAATAATAAAATAAATAATAATAATAGTAATAGTAATGATGTAGGAAAACAAATGACTAAGAAAATAACATGGTGCAGAGACTTTAAGTGGGGAATTAAAACAGGATGATGTGGTCAAGTGAGTCAAGCGGCTGCTTTGCCTAGAATGGTTGGAGAAGTGTGCACAGAGACGGTGACAGCTCAGTCCAAGCCAAGGGATAAGAAGGTTAGAGAAAGGGCACCTAGGCAGAGGTGGAGCAAGCCCTGGTGTATGAGAACCAATTCAGGGTTGTGGAAGGAGGATAGGCTTGGTGTCAGCCAGCTTAGGGCCACTGTCCCAGCACTGCTGTTTTAATAGTGTGACCAGTGACAGATCCCTTCATCTCTGACTGTGAATTTTCTTCTCTAGAGAGTGCTGCTAATACTAGCCACCTCCTGGGTTTGCTGTCAGAGTTAGATGTCATACATTAAACATGCCCAGCACAGAGGCCTCAATAAATGGTAGCTTTGGTTGCTTTAAATCTCCTAGGAGATGATAATGTTGACAGTGGCTTTCAAAGAAGAATCACCTGGCCAACAAAAGTCACTGGAAGGTTGCTTTTAAGATGTCAGCACTCCAGGGTGGCAATTTGAAAGTTTCCCAGGATGGGAATGTAGTCCTGTGATTGGCACTCAGAGAAGCCTCTGCTTAGCTCTGCTGGAGGGGATCTGCTTTTGTCTACCATCACTGTGATCTCTGAAGACCTAAAGACACAGTGGAGAAAGGACTCTGAACTTTGTTCCAGATGTATGAAATTTTTACCTGCTTCCTATGGACTCATAAGTATTAATGAAAAGTGTTAATAATTTAGAAGAATAGGATAATTGTATTGCAGCATATAATTGATAGGAGTGGGTTTTTAAATAGTTTATTATTTATTTCTGTGTGTGTGTGTGTGTGCGCGCGTGCGCACGCATGAGCGCACATGTGTGCACTTGAGTGCAGATGCCTTTGGAGGCCCCACTTGAGTGCAGATGCCTTTGGAGGCCAGAGGCATCAGATTCCCTGGAGCCGGAGTTACAGGCAGTTGTGAGCTATCCAGCATGGGTGCTGGGAACTGAACTTGGGTCCTCTGCAAAAGTAGCACATGCTCTTTAACTGCTGAACCATCTCTCCAGATTTTTTATTTATTGTTTATTTTAAAATAAACCAATAGCTAGGCATGGTGATGAATGCCTTTAATTCCAGCACTTGGGAGGCAGAGGCAGGCGGATCTCTGTGAGTTCCAGCCCAGCCTGGTCTACAAAGCGAGTTCCAGGCCCGCTGGGGTTACAGAGAGACCCTGTCTCAAATAAGACCAATAAATAAATAAATAAATAAATTTATAGATGAGAATTAACATTAATTAACATAAATAAAATCCCATTGAGAGTAACTTCATATTGCTTATTCTTGCTTACTTTTGAAAGTTTGCTTACTTTGTTGCTGTAATTTTGTGAATTAGCTCTTGACAATTTTGCCATGATAAGTTTGAATAGTTTTGGATAATATTAATTTTCTTTTACCTCCCATTAATATCTTTGACTGTCCTTTTAACATTCATTTGGTCTGTGTTGAATGTAAAAGATGCATTAGCATTTGCCTAAGTCACATAAGCCGGGATGTAGAACCTACAGTTATGGGCAAATAATAGTGAAATACAGGCCTAGAGGAGTGTTTGTTAAGCAACTACCATCTGTACCAGTACATCATAGGGTGGTGGCTGGATGTCAGCCAGATGCTGTTCAGCCATTAGTTCTACCTCTTATTAGCAGAGATTGTTTAACTTCAAGCTTCAGCTTCTTTTCTATTCTTTTTCTTGGTGTATGTGTTTTTGTATGTATTTGTGGCATGACTATATGGGTGCACATGTGTGTGGGTGCCCAGGTAGACACCAGAGGTTGACCTTGGATGTCTTCCTCTATGGTTTTCTGCCTTTTTCATTTTAATTTTTGAGAGTTTCTCACTGAACCTGGAAATCTCTGATTGGCCAGGCTGGCTAGTGTGTGAGCTCTCATGATCTTCCTCTCTCCACCTCCCAGCACTGGGATTAGTTTTTAAATGTTTTTTGAGGGATCAGACTTGAGTCCTCATGCTTGCATGGCATGGCACGGCAAACACTTTACTCACTGAGCCACTTCCTAAGCCCTATTCTCAGTTTTCTGTCCTTAACAATGCTTACCTCAAAGGGTCATGTGAGAATTCAATATATACCTCTGTAAACCATGAGCTCAGTGCATGTTACATACCAGCACAGAAAAAAAAGTTCATTGTTTTTTGGTTTTTGTTGGTTTTGCTGTTTTTGAGACAGGGTGTTTTTGGAGTCCCATCTGGCCTGGAACTTGGTATTTGGAACAGGTTGGCCTCAATCTTACAGAGGCCCACCTGCCTCTGCTTCCTGAGTACTGGGACCACATCACCTGGCTAAAAAAATTTTACTGTTAATGCCACCGTAACTCACAAGAGTCTCAGCACTTAAATACAAAGTGGCCCAGGCCTTTTTCTCAAGTTAATAAGAAAACATTTATTCACATAAAATTTTAGAGTTAGAAAGGATTTTTTTTTAGTGCAACTTTTCTTATTTTTGCTTTTTGCTTTATATTTGAGGTTCTGGAATGGAAATCACTAGAAGACTCCCAGCTACTGGTGGAAGAGAAAATATCTTCTTAGGGCTCTGGTGCAAATTCTGCTCATCTGTCCACTCTGAGAGACTATGCGTAAAATACTGAAAAAGCCCTTTGAAATTTAAAAAATTTTTATTGTATGTGTTGGAGTAGTCTGCATGTGTGTAAGTACACCTGTGTCATGCAGTGCCTGTGGAGGAGAGAAGAGGGTGTTGGATCCCCTGGAACTGGAGTTACGGAAGGTTGTTAGCTGCCATCTGGGAGCTGGGATTTCAACCTGGGTCTTCTGCAAGAACAAGCAGTGCTCTTAATTGCTGAGCCATCTCTTCAGCCCCAAAGAAGCCCTTTGAAAAGCTGAAGTGAGCACTTTTATTGCTGTAATTAAGGGAAATGATGGTAAACAGCTTCTTCCAATTAGCATTAAAGGTTGTCTCTTTTGATTCAAGTCTGAATGTCTGTTGTTGGGCTGAATTGTTTGGTCATGCTTTCAAGGAGGAAAACTCCAATTTTAAAAGTGCATCATTTGAATGTTGATTTATATATTAAATCAAGGACACCAAGAGTTCTGATTTAATTTTCAGAAAATGTGAAATGCTTTCATCCCTCATTTTGAAGGCAATTTATCCGTACTTTGTCTGTTGACTGAGCCCTTGCTTTGGGCCTTGAGTGTTTCCGTTGATTTTTAGCAGTTTTTGAGCTGTAAATTAAATTTTTTTTTCATTTAAAATTTCAGAACAGAAGTTCATTTGCTTCTCAGAATGGGCACAGTAAGGTTTGCACTTGTTCGAGTTGTTGAGAAGTCTGTGAACTCCTTGGCAATGCAGAGCATCTACTGCCTGAGTCTCCCTGCTGGGCCTTCTCGCCTTCTTATCATGCACATCCTGTACCTGGATTGTGGTTGTATTGATTTGCCCTATGCTGTTGGTGCAGATGTCTGGGACGAATGAGAATGTGCTTGTGGCTCTTTGCCCTCGCTTTGGCTGCTGACCCCAGTAGTTTCAGCCCCTGAGCACTGTTCTCTGTGGGAATATTGGGACTCTTAGCCTCCCCCATAATGCTCTGTACATAGTAAGGATTTGCAAAACATTGCAGAAGGAAGAAATTCCTCATTGCTCTCGTGTTTTCAGTCTGAATGTTGATTCAAGCACCATGGGTTCTACTTTAGCTGAAGGGTTTTCTTTGGAAATGCATATTTCAGATGGAGACATTAGAACATTTTGGGGCATGTGTGAGGTGCAGAGAAGCCTGGGGAGTAGTTCAGAGAGAATGATACCAGATCGGATTTTATCCCTTGTCTGTGTAGGTAAATGGTGTGTGAAATGATTAGCCAAATCCCTGGTCCTCCAAATAAAATGATAACTTTAGTTTGGTGATAGGAGATGGAATTCAAAAGGGGAAAACCTGAGAGAGGGAAAGCATTGCCCAGAGCAGCAGATGTCCAGCGTATATTAGTGACAGCCTGGTCTGTGTGAGAACAGGGCACAGGGAGGGGCATAAACTAGGTCAAGGTATACTGTGACCTTGAAGTGATGGTTGCCATTTAAATTTTACCTTGGTCAAGGTATCCTGTTCTCCCCGAATAAGGAACTCCCGAAGTTGCCTCCTTAGCACTTGAGTGTGCATTTTCCTTCTGAACTGAGTTTCTCATGGTGATTGTTGTCTTTGTTTGTTGTAATTTGGTTAATTAAAGTGGGGTTTTTGTTTTTTTTTTTTTTTTTTGAGACAGGGTCTTGTATACAACCTTGGCTGACCTGGTAACTGATAGGCTAGCTTCAAATTTTCAGCAATTCTCCTGCCTCAGCCTCACAAGTGCTTGGATTACAGGTGGACATCACCAAGCATGACTCAAAATTTTGTTTTAAAACAAGAAAAAGAGGTTGGAGAGGTGGCTCAGCAGTTAAGAGCACTGGCTGCTGTTGCAGAGGACCCACAGGGTGGCTCACAGCCATCCATATCTCCAGTACCAGGGGATCCAATACTTTCTTCTGGCCTCTGTGGGCATTGCACAACATGGGTGCATTTACATACATGCAGGCCAAATACTCATATACATAACATTAAAAAGCAAAAACAAAACCAGCCCCCCCAAAAAACCTTTAAGTAAAACAACAACAACAAAAATGATCCTTGAAAGTAATTCCTGTTAAGATATCAAATGATCTTTCCATCAATATTATTTCCATTATCGTTACTTTAAAAATTTACTACATCGATTTTTAAAAAATATTCTATTATTTTTATTTTGCGTGTCTGCATGTATTGCCTTCATATAGGTAAGTGCACCCATGTTGTACAATGCCCGCAGAGAACAGAAGAGATTGTCAGATCCTCTGGAACTGGATTTACGGATAGTTGTTAGCTGCCATGTGGGTGCTAGGATTCAAACGTGAGTCTTCTGCAAGAATAGTCAGTGTTCTTAACCTTTGAGCTATCTCTCCAGCCCCCTACATCGATTTATATATATATATTTGTGGGGGGGGGTATAGCTATAGCTATAGCTCATGTGTGGACATCAGAGGATGACCTGTGGGAGATGGTTCTCTCCTTCCACTATGTGGGTCCCAGGGATTGAACCCGGGTCACTGGGCTTTGAAACTGTCTCAAAAGCATCCTCCACAATGCTATCCCAGAGAACTGTCTAAAACTCAACACTAACCTCCTTCCTTCTGGACTTCCTTCCTTTAAATTCTTCCTTTCCCCTGTAAAGCTCAGGCTGCTGGGAAGGAGTCCTTGTAGGCTGGCCCTTGCCTCCCTTTGCATTCCATCTCCCACTTGCCTGACTCTCCGATCATGAGCAGATTAAGTTTTCTTGTCTCTACTCATGTTTAACTCACTTCACATTTAGCAAAAATTAGAGGAATTCTTTTGTAATTCATACAGAAGGGCTTGTATAATGTTAGAAAATATGGAAGTGAAGGAGGTTCTATCAAAAAAGTATGTCGCCCTCCACAGTCATACCCGGCTCTAGCACGCATCTCTCAAGTCATTCCATGCTTTACTTCTTGCTATGGCTAGAGAGCCGGTCTGGTGCTAGAGTGAACAACAATTCCAGGAACTTGTCTTAAGGTTGGGGGACAGCACAGGCCCATGATGTCGTCATAGGTGCCTGAGTTCAGGGGTAGAAACGTATATAGGGCACTAGGGGATAGTGAGCCTGAGCACTTAGAGAAGGCTTCTTGAAGGAAGTGAGGCCCGAGGTCAGTCTCCAGAGGAAGTCAGCATTAACCAGGTTAAAGGTGGTACAAGCTCCTTCTCCTCTTCATCTTAGGGATTTAAAATTTTCACCCGGAACTTCCCCTGGAAAAAAAAAAAAAAATCAGTCTTTTTTTCCCTTCTTTACCAGTAAGTGCTTTCTGAAAGCAAATGTATATGGATCACACCATTGGTAGGAACTGGCTTCCTGTGGACAGAGTCCCTTGTCCCTGCAAGCCCCTGGCAGCTGTAGATAGATGTTGGTTGGATTGGTCATCTTGAGGGCAGGCCTGAGAAAGGGTTCTCTTCTTTCCCTGGAGATGGTGGAAGTCAATGTGACAATTGAGATGTGTTGGGGTGGCTTTGTGAGGCTCTAAGCCTACCTCTGTGTACAACTGGGCTACCTCATGGGAGGGGCAGAGAAAGGTCTAGATGTACAACTCTGTTCAGAACAAGATTGCCACACTCAATTGCAAGTGCAGGGAGGGTCCTGTTGAAGCCCACACTAGTAATTAAATGCAATCAGAAAGATGGTAAAGGTGGAACCTTTTTTTTTTTTTTTTTCAAGCCATATCATGGTATTCTCATTCATATAAATGTGGATTATTGTGTTTTGTCTTTTTCTACCTACAGAAAAGGTTTGGAGAGCCAACCTTGACTATGAGTTAATCAATAAACACCTCTCTAGAGATCTGAAGATGCCAGTGTTCTCCCTGTCTGTAGGCTTTGTCCTCCAGTGAATGACAGTTTTATCTCTGCCGGTAGGCAGTTGATTCTTGACTTGATTGCACTCTGAGTTAGGGGCTTCAGTCTGCCTTTCCACTGGGTTTCATTGCTCCCTGCTGTTGGGGTGAAGGCTTTGCTTCTTCAAAGACCCTATTTGACCAGAAGAATCACACTGTAAGTGTTTCCACAGGAACTCTGCCCTTTGTCAGTGTCACTGTTGTGGCTATGCACAGAACCCACAGGGCGGAGGTGTTTCAGACCTTGTTGAGAATGCAGCAGATCTTTCCATCCCTGGGTGCGAATTTTCCAGCAGGTTTTGAGTCCACTGTGGTGTCTTAAACCCAGGTTTACCAACTACCATTTGAGGACAGATAATGAGAGATTGTAAATGATTAGTTGAAGATTGGCGTCCAGGAAGGTGGCCTCGTGTTTTTCTCCCTCAGTGAACAATGGACAGGGCCACGTAAGGCACTGAGGCCCAAGGACCCTGTAGCCTCATTCTAAGAACAGCTGTGGAGCTTCAGCTCTGGAGAGGGGTTTTGGACCCTGTGTCTGTGGATCAGACACATTGAAATGCAGTTGTTCTACTGATCCTTCTCATAGGGACTCACTGCCTTTACCTTTTCCTGTTGCTTACAAGGTGACCTGGACTCTAGTCATGTAAGGCTCGCCTCAGACTTGCCTGCCTCAGCCTCCCAAGCCTAGACTTGATGTTCACCAGTGAGTGATTGCAGTGAAGTAGTTGCCAAATGACCTGGTTTGGGGATTGATTAATCAAAGAATTGGCTTGGAGCTTGGAGTACTGTCAGGAGAAAGGACTTAATACAACTTCAATTAAGAAATGAACAAGTCACAATTTTAATCCAAATGAGAGATCAGATCTTACAGAGGAATGGGCCTTGATGGCAGTAGTAGCCAGTAAATTAAGGTACCAGACTGGACAGAGAAGATGTACGAGTTGAGGCCAGTTGATTCTCTTATAAAACAATAAAAGGATTAGCCTATGAGGAAAAGGTTTTTGTTCGTTCTGGAACTGTGACAGATCAAGAACCAAAGAATTCAAGGCTAATGATAGACTTCTTTATACTTTTATCTTACATCAAACATATTTAAGATGAGGAGTAAAATCCATTCTTTTGTTATTAAGCAATATTTTGAGTACTATTTTATTATGTAACGCCCTCTGGCATACTGTGAGAAAGCAAAATTTGGTCCAGAAAGATATATGACTAAGAGTTTTGTTCATAATTTTTGTCAAACTGGACTGAGTGGAATTGATTTGGGGATCACAACACTGACATTCACAGCTGATGCTTTCTAGGCATGGATCTAGTGAGTGGACATGCAGTCTGGGCTGTTGTCTTTTCTAGGGTCCAGGACCTTCCTTGATAGTCTGTTTTCAAGTGTGAGTCCTTTGCATGTTGCAATGGAGGCTCTGTTGGATGGGGGTTTCCTCAGTAGTGAAATTTCTAGCAACCCTCCTTCCTTATCGTATACCACCCAAATGCCATGGGGCCTCTTATTGGAAGGGTACAGCTAACTCATATGTGTGGGAAAGAAGAGCTGTAGCTTGGTTTCGAACTGGCAACCAACTGTATGATCTCTGAGAGTTGGCTTAACGCTGAGAATTCTGGTGTTATCCACTCCACAGCCACAGCCACAGTTGCTGCTTCGTAATACTGAATGTGTACCAGGAAAGGAAAATAAATGTCACCTAGCGTGACTAAGTCCATGGGAGCAAGGCTAAGATTTGAGCAAGATGGTGCCTGGTGTTTCTCAGCCATATTGGTACAGAAATGTCCTATGAAGAATGTGGAGGTAGGCTTGAGGTTCACTGTGTACCAGGTATTCCCATGGAATAACCCTGAGTGACAGGTGCAACATGCTGAAAACATTTTAGTGACACATTTAAATCTCCTTTTCTCCCCTCTCCCTCCTTTTAAAGCCTTTCATTTGTTCATGTGCTTAACGTTCATAAGTAACTTACTTGAGAGACAGAGAGCAAGTGGGTGCCACGGAGACAGTGCTGGGAGCTTACGATGAAAGGCCGTGGAGCTCGCTGTGGGACCATCCAACAGTTGCCGGTACAGCTGGGGAGGCTGCGGTCTGCACAGTGCAGGTTTGTTTGTGAATGAGGCGGATGGACTCGTGACTTGCACTCATGATCCCGGCCTTTGCCAGGATAATTCTTGTTTCTCTCAAGGCCTGCCTGTATGGCCTGTTTTCAGTGGATCCAGATTGCTAGCTTCTTAAGTTGGAGGAACCCTCGAGGTCATTTAGGACAAAGGATTTAAAAAAAAAATTAATGATGGCTCTTAACTTCCATTTGATTGACTGAGGCTAGACTCCTGTTCACATGATAGTTTTCAGTTTCTGACTGGAGAGAGTGACCTTATGAGGTCTCTGCTAAGAGAACTTCTTTTTGTTTCTGTCACAGCAGTAGGCCATGTGTTCATGTGCCCTCAGTTCCCCTTTCTAGAATATTTCCTAACAAATCATTTCCTTTTTTCCACTCCTTCTCTTCTTCTATGTGCTAAGTTATTCACACAGAGACAGCCTCCTTTCTCAAGCCCTTTCCAGGAGGTGTGCTTTGGGGGACACCAAAATCTTCACAGGGGCTTCTGTCACTGTGGTCCCTTTGAGGCTAGAAGGAGCAGGTGTTCCTGTTTTTTGTAGCCATCTCATGAACATATTTAGTTTTTCTAGGCTACAAAGGCTTTAGACTTTAACTGAAGAGAGAAATGCATCATTTGTATCCTTTTCCCATCCAGAGAGCACACCTTATTTGTATAAGAAGACCATACTGGCAAGCCACAGATTAATGGGACCGTGGTGGAAATCACTGTGAACTGAACTGTGCATATTGAGGAGGAGAAGCAGGCTGTGTGAGCCCAAGCTCTTCCCTGAGCCCTGGAGCTCTGTGGTGTCAGGAGGGAGCAGAGAAGTGATGAATGGAGGAGGGTGGGGGTGGGGAAGTGCACATGGTGGTAGCTTCTTGGGAAAGATTAATTAGGTGTCAGGCTAAGTGCTCCACATGCATTAACTCATCTGATCCTCACAGTTCCTTGGAGACATATAGATTATATTATTATCCCCCTCTTCAGAAGGCAGCTGAGACCCAGGGAGATTTAAGATACTTGCCCTAAGGGCTGGGGAAATGGCCCAGTGAGTAAAATGCCTGCTGTGCAAGCAGGAGGACCTAAGATTGGGCTCCCAGCACTCATAAAAGCCAAGTATACTAGTGTAAGCCTATAAACCCAGAACTGGAGGGCAGAGAGAGGCAGGTGGGAGGGGTGCCTACTGGCCAGCCAATCTAGCCAAATCAGTGAGCTCCAGGTTTGATGAGAGACCCTGCCTCAAAAAGTCAGGTGGAGAACTGATTGAGGAAGACATCTGAAGTTGACCTCTAGTTTCCACAGGCGTGGGTACCAGTACACACACATGCACCACACACATATACCACATGGATAAATCAATCAATAAAAAGACACTAGGTCCAGGGAAGTGGTGGCTCTAGAAAGAGTTTGAATACTTGCAAAGAACCTCTGGGCTGCATCATACCTGTCCCAGGTGTGACTTTTGGGGCAAGATGACTAGCTTTGAGGTGAACTCCTGTGTATTTGCCTTTTAAGGTTACATGCCTCAGTTCTGCTAGAGTGGCAGGGAAATTATCCAAGGATTAGTCTGTAGAATAGAGCTCTGGATAGGGAGGACACCTTAAATGCCCTACACATGCCTCGTCAGATAATAAACTCTGGACGTGCCTGTCTTGTTCAAGAACAGTTTGTCAGGGTAGCACCCAAGTTTTTTTTTTTTAGCAATTTAAAGAGTGAAGCATTAATTGGGTATATAACACAGATTGAGCAAACCTTTCCTGGGATTTACCTCCCCCTGACACTATACCAGAACATTGTACATTTCTATTTTTGATTTGTGGGTTTTGTTTTACCTTCTGAGACAAAGCATTACTATGTAACCCATGCTGGCCTTGAGATCACTATGTGGTCTAGGCTAGCCTCGAACTCATCCTTCTCCTCCTGTTTCAGCCTCCCAAGTGCTGGGATTGTAGGTATACACCACCACACCTGACTTGACTTTATCCTTTTCAATCAAACTGTTAAGTTCTAGGTAAAGTCATGCTTGAAGGAGCCAGCAGAAGCAACTGTGCAGACTGTGGGATAAGCTACACAAACAGTAACCTGAGGTGGTGTGGAATTTCCCTGCCTGCAGGCTGTAGTCTACCCCAATGGGTTGTTCTATTCTCTTTGGAAATATTTCAGAATTAACTGTCACTTTGCCAAGAGGTTCACCACGTCTGTTGTTGTTGTTTTGTGCTGGAGACCAAACCTAAGACTTTGCACATGCAAAGCCCATGCCATCGCATTGCTCCACACCCCAGCCTCAGGTTCAGCACTTTGCTGGAGCAGGTTTGTGCCTACGGTGATGTTAGCAGTAGACGAGGAAATGAAAAGACAGATTCTCAGCCCTTGAAGAGCGTCTTACAGGAGAAACAGATGCGTGATCACCCGCATGGCCCAGAGATTGTTGTTTATGTATTATAGGGCCTTCGCACAGGACCCTGTGAAGGCAGAGAGTTTTTTGCAACCATAGAAAGCACGAGCAAACATTCCACATCTGTCTGCCTGTGGTTTGTGAGCCCATTTTGTTAATGTGGCTTGATTTAAAGCCTCTTTGCAGCCCTGGACTTCACCCAAGCAGCCACTGTGAGGATCGGCCTTTGAATACCAGCTTTTCCTCAGCTGTGGTTTCCTCATTCGCTTTTTCTTTTCAGTGCTGGCTGCCACTGTCCCAGAGTCACTTTCAGCATTATTTAGAACTGGCTCAGGAATTTTGCCACTTATTTACTTTGGCTACTCTTTACCTTATAACTTGTTGAGGTTGGGTGGAGAGGACCAGGGACTGGTGGGGGGAGAAGCCAAAAGTGGGCATTCTAAAAACAATGGAGAGATTTTGGTGGCAATTTGGGAGAAAATGTCACCTTGGCTGCCTGTCTCAGCTGGTTTGGTTTGTGCCAAGCTAAGGGGGGGAGGTACTGGTGGACTTAACTCTTAACAAATGCAATTTCTTTTTATTTTATGGTTTTCCTTGGGACTGTGGGAATGAGCTGTTGTGGTTCTAAATGGTCTTTCTGTGTGGTGATATTTTCTGATTCTCTTCAAGATTCTGTGTACATGTGACACGGTCAGCACGTTTTTGCACCTCCTTTGACTGCCTTCACACATGTCCTGGGATCTCCAGGGGCTGTCATGGGAGCCGCTTCTGCCTTGCTGGGCTTACTACGCCGTTTCTCGGATTAAAGCACTTGGAGCATCAGCAGTTTATTCCCAAACCC
The DNA here is from genome assembly GCF_000622305.1 of Nannospalax galili. NCBI lineage: Eukaryota > Metazoa > Chordata > Mammalia > Rodentia > Spalacidae > Nannospalax > Nannospalax galili. The sequence continues at coordinate 3,037,877 of NW_008353267.1, read as the reverse complement.
CCATTTGTGGAGCTCTGTCCTCTGTTTTAGTCTCAATGACTCTGAAGCAGTGGCCAGTGTCAGTCAGAAGATGGACGGGAGACCGATGTGGGTCCCTCAGGATGTGATGGGTCCCTGTCATCAGCATCTAGCTCTTCATGCTGCTCTTTGATTTATACATGAGAAGCTAATGTATCTATTAATGACTTCCCTACCACTGTATTCTCTAGCACGGTACCGGATAGTAAAACTGTTTCATACCTACTATACTGTTTATACCTGGTTGCCCTCATTCAGTCAGAGAGGGAGGAGGCAACTACTTTTGTCAAAATAGGAAGAGAGGACCCAGGTTTCCAAGGAACAGGTGAATGAGCTCTTTAATGAGCATGGCTGGGGCAATGGCATGAGGAGGAAGTTAATAGGCCCTGGGAGGAGGGTGTTTTGCTGGTTTCTCAAAACTGATTCATCCAGGGCCAAGAGAGCTTAGGGGAATGCCCAGGTCCTTCCTGTCCCTCCCCCAGAGAAGGTCCCACTGTAGTTATTTGATGGGTAGCCTGCTGGCCCTGTCGGCACCAGCCTTTCTTACAGTCTCCTAAAGTCTCAGCCTAGGTTCCTGGGGAAGGTGTGTCTCCTGGGGCATGTCACAGCCAGGGAAGGCATCTGATTGCTCATTCGGGCCAGGTTACATGCTCTTGGGGTCTGTTGCCAGAGAGAGCATTTTCAGTATGCAGAAAGAAAGGGCTGGGTGGGTGAGAAGCATGCCATTTGAACCATGTCTAGTGTCTGGAGAGATGGGTGACCTGACAGGGTTGGTGACCTGTGGAGGGGAACAGCGACACTGCTTTTGCCTCAGCTCCTGGAGCTTGGATGAAGCAAGTCATTTCTTCCCATACAGATTCCTTTTAAAAAGTATTTTATTTATTATTTTTATTTTATGTGTATGAGTGAATTGCCCCCATATGTGTAAGTGCACCCGTGTCCTGTCGTGCAGTGCCTAAGGAGGTCAGAAGAGGGTGTTGGATCCCCTGGAACTGGAGTTAGGATGGTTGTTAGCGGTCATGTGGGTGCTGTGAATTGAACCTGGGTCCTCTGCAAGAGCAGTCAGTGCTCTTAACCGCTGAGCCAACTCTCTGGCTCCTCCTATACAGATTTTATTAAGATGGAGGGAAGCTTCTTTAGTTCTTTATTGGGTTCCATAAAGGGGCAGAACTTTTATTAGTAGACTCTTAATTGTAGCTGGCTGTGGAGCTGGGCTGAGTACCCGCTGTGGTGTGTGACTTCTGACCCTCTCTTCTTCGTGCTCACCTGTCGTCCAGGCTCAGTTCGGATCAGCCCTCTGTCTTTCCACCTTATGCTTCTGTAGAAATGGGCTCTCTGCCTTGCAGTATTTGTGTGTGATTATTTATAACCAGTTACTCATCCCCTGCCCCTGACTACAAGCTTCGTGAAGGCCAGGGCCTTAATTCCTCCACAGCCTCAGTCCTGTGCTCTCAGTATAGCTCTGGGCCCACAGTAGGCAGACCCACTTAGTATGCTGTATTTGTTAACTGTTGGCTGACTGACTGATAGTGTTTCCTTCTCAAGCTGTGACTCTAAAAACAATGATGGGGATGTTTATGCCCTTTAAAGTCTATACTTGACGCCTCTTAGTGGGAGGTGATTAGCCCTTTTCATCTCTTTATTCCATTTCATGTGCATTTTCTACTTTGACCCTCACAGTCCTTCTCTGAGTTCATCACTGTCTTTGTATTTGGGGAGGAGGAGGTTATTTAGGCAGCTGGAGACTTAAGAGCATAGCTGGGACTTGGTGATAGATCTCAGACTCCAGATTCTGTCAGTCTTTTCAAGGTTGTATGCTGCCTCTCGCATTTATTGAGCACCTACTGTGTACCCATCTTTGACACCTGTTATCGTTATCTCCCACCATTCCTATTGAGGAGATAGTATTAGGTCCATTTTACTGTGAAGAAGTGGAGGCTCAACAAGTATCTTTTCAGGAATGCACAGAATACTGTGTCGGCAATGTTTCCGAAATGTTTGGGTCAGGCCCTGCAGGAGCATTGACTGGGACAGCAGCCAGCATTTGTGCAGTGCTCTACGTAAGAGGCTTGCTTACTTTCAGGGTCACTTCTATTGGTACTGTTCCCTTCCCTTCTCTCACTTCTCTCCCTTCAGGGTTTAGGGTAAGATGCCAGCATGCCCAAAAGCCACCAGTTGACAGCCACTGGGTTCAGAAGAGTACTAGCTGGGTGCTGCTAGCCTGCTTCTCTGTACACATGTCACACAAAAAGGTAGAGGGGGAAACTGAGAGCACTTAGTTCTGTAGGCTTTGGGGGAGATCAGCCCCACTTTTCTTCTAGAAGGTCAGTGTGCTTCTTCCATACTGCTTCAGATGCTGAGACTGTCTTGTTACCTCAGAGAACCTTCCAGACCAGAGACTGGAAACTGCAGCAGGATCCCTTGCCCCTCACCTGCTCACAGGTTGTCGTCTCCCCGCTTGGAGGGTGATCCACCGTGTTTATCTATACTCAAGAGCTCAGGGTGCTTGGCATTACTGGAGTGAGCTTTGGAAAGGGAGAAGGAAGGCTGTCAGTTCTTCATGGGGAAGATGGGGCAGGTAGAAGTCTGAAGGGTGGTGTCAACCCTTTAAAAGGCTTTCCCTTAGCTTCAACCCTGTCTCAGATGGATGCCGCAAATCTCTAATAGTGGTGCAGACTTAGATCTCACAGTGCTGGGGAGCCAGCCTTTGGAATCTGGGGGCTGGCAAACATTTCCATGAGGGCTGTAGGTTATTTTTGACCCTCCCTGTGCCAGCCAGTTCCCTTTCACATGGCCTCAGCCAAGGAAATGAGACACTGCTTCCGCTTCCTGCTCCTTTGCTGGAGCACCCTTCTGACTGGCATGAAATCCCTGGGTATGGTTTTCACCCCATCTGTCAATTTGTACAGTTCAAGCTATACTCATTTAGGGAACTGCAGAACTATCAGGAAATGATGTTCCATTCAAAATAAAGCCATTGTGATGACTGTTGATTCCCATAAATAACCAACTGGACTGTATTGAGAGAGAAGTGCCTCACTGATACACTTCCTGTCGTGGAGAAGGGGGCAAGTGACCTTGGATTCTGGAGGGCTGTGTTTACAGGTCTTCATTCTCCAATACTATATTTCTGGCCATGGTCTTGTAGACTGTAACCTGCTCCCTCTCCCTCTCTGAGCAGGAAAGCCTCAGGGAGGAGAGCAAAAGCCCTGGGGAGGGTAGGGGCAGGCACACCAACCATCACTACCATTAGTCTTCAATTTGGAGTCTTGGGTGCACGTGGGACTTACTGAACATGAATGAAGGCGCACTTGCTTGCTAGAGGGACAGGCTTGGTTGAACTAAGTTTAGAGGTACAGTGAATCCTAAGGGAGACTGTTTGGATGTTTGGTGGAAAAATGGCAATGGTCTCTCATATAAGGACAGCTGTTTGGCACCCCAGAATATAAGTCAAGATTAGTAAAGAGCTGATATGCCCTTGGCATGCTGTGGCTTGCCTGGAGGAAAAAATGACCCAAATTTGGACATCCAACTGAATTCTTAATGATTTGCCATGGATTTTCATAGCACTTTAGTTTAACTGTGGGAGTAGAAGGGGCTGCTGAGCCCCAGGTCAGGCAGACTGACTTTTCCATTAACAGCTTGGTCAAACCATGGGGACAGAATCCAGGCCCCCTCACAGAGAAAGTAACTGTTGTGTTTTCCATCATCACCCTCAGTGGCCCTTGTCAGGCCACAGTGTCTGAGGTCAGCTGTGGTAGAAGGGGTGGGAAGTGGGACTCCTGTGTATAATCTCAGGTCAGCTGCCAACAGGCTGTGGGGACTCCAGGGAGCCACTACATCTGTCCCCCATGAGATGAACCAGGGCATAGTCTCTAAAGTTCTCCTAAGTTCTGTGCCATCTACTCTTTGCTAATCATTCTTTTGTGAGTCTGATCTTTTACATTATCTACCCTACTTATCCCTGTCTTAAAATCAGGGTTCTTCTTGTTCTTCTGGTCTTTTTTGCACCCTTATATCCATGTGGCTATTAAAGAACATAGCAAATTGGTGTGGAACGATGTCCTCGAAACATTATGGAGTAAAGAGCAATGTACTTGCAGAGAAATAGGCGTTATATGGCTATATGACTCATTTCTAAAATAACGATGAAAATGAGAGCACTATTAGTGCAGATCCAAGCCTCTCTCTGAAACTGCCAGGTCAGCCATGTTTCTGAGTTCTCCCAGGCTGCTTCAGGTTCATACTGGCCATGCATGCATTCTATTCGCTATTCAGTAATACCTCCAGTGGGGCTGGGGTGGTGCTTGTGGTCGAAAGTGTTAATACTTCAGCACTGACACGTGAGTGATGAGCAAAGATTATGAGATGCCTTATGTCTCTTTTGGGCTGATTTTTGACAATGGTTATAAATTTTGTTTTGGTTTTGGAGTTTGAATATCAGCATTGTGGGTAAGAGATTATGGCCCTATGTAGCCCCCTGTGGGTAGGAATCTGGAAAATGTTGCATCAAACCCTAAACAATTTTGGGGGGATTGTAGAAGTGAAGTGGGATTATTGTGGCTTTGGTTTTCCAAGTTACATATTTTTTTATTAGTAAACATATATGATTTTATAATCACAAAGGAATGGTTAAAAGTATACAGTTTGGGAAGACTGGAGATACAGGGTAATTGGTAGAGCACTTACCTGGCATGTGATAGGTACTGGGCTCATTCTCCAGCATGACAAAACAAAGTCCTTTTAAAGCCAGACATGGAGGCATACGCTGTCATCCCAGCATTCAGGAGGCAGAAGCAGGAGGATTATCACAAATTTGAGGCCAGTCTGACCTACATGGAGAGTTCTAGGTCAATCAGAGCTACATAGTATGGCTCTCAGAAAAAGTGTGGAAACAAATTTAACAGATCTGTAACAGTGCCAACACTGCTAGGACATCAAGATCATGTTCTAAAATTTTCAGACTTTTGTAATATAATTACATTTTGTTGGGAGTTTTTGGTGATTATCTTAGGAGGAGAAAGATGTGATAGTGATTAAAATGTCAGTGGAGGAAAAACACATCCCTTGGGATAACATGTGGGAAATAAGGCATCACTTCCTCCTTGATTCTGTGTGCTGGCCATTACCCTGACCTGCTACAGTAAGGACCACCTGCAAAAAAGCAAGTGACAACAGCCAAAACATAATGTAGGGAGATTAAGTTATGAAAGTATAAGGCTACATCGCAATGTAAGGTGCTATTGAAGTAAGGGTGTGCTTCCTAAGGAGCCTGATATGAATGAAGGTGCGCTGACCAGACTTTATCTGAAATTGAATGGAATTCCTTCAAAATGGAAGGAGCTGGCAGTTTTACATATGGAATGTAAGTGAGATGGTTAATTGTATAATTTCATAAATCAATACATGGGGGCCTGTAGAATTCCAGCTTTCACACTTTTCCATACTTTTCATCATAATACACCGGTTTCTTTATCCAGTTAACTGTATGGTTAGTGGTTTGCATGATTGCTCCTAAATACTTCACTCACTGGTTTACATAATTTGCTGTATCATTGCAGTTTCTCCTTTCTTTGTGGTACAAATTACACCTCTCTGCTCCTGTGGCTCAACTTTTCCTTTTGTGTTTTTTCCTATATTTAGGGTGGTTTTCTTAAGAAACATTGTCTGAATCTGTTAAGAACTTCATGTTTTTCCCATAAACATAAACTTCAAGTTTTTCCCAACTCTGGAGATGAAGAGATGAACTTTAAGACCCATGTACAAGCCATGTGTGCCTGGAACTCTCTCCCTTTCACTCCCAGTCACTTGACTGATTCTCCACTTAAAGTCTACTTTACTAATGGGACCTCTGTGGCCTCTGAAGTATTATATATGTATATATTTTTCCTGCACAATACAGTCACTCTGGGATTACTTGCTGTAGTTGTACCCTCCTCGCTAAAGAACAGGTCTTGTGTCTGATTTGTTTCCCTTTCATTGCCTAGACCACCATGGCTGGAATGTGGTCGGCCCTCAATCTCCCTCCAGTAAATGAATGCCCGCATAAATGAATTAGATGTATGCATGTTTCCATATGCTTCCTCCTTTGAGAAACTCACAAGGTTAGAAGTCAACAATGGATTGGGTTGATAATCTCCACTGTGCCTGTGTGATTTACACACAACAGAAAAGATAACTTTTCTCCACCTATTCCCTTTCCTCCTTTTCAGCGAAGCCGCTGGTTGAGCGCAGTGAACACTCACCCTTGTGACTTTGTTGACACCTAGGTTTTCGTGTTTCTCTCCCGTTAGAAAACCTTGCTGCTTCAGCACCTCTGTTTGCAGAATTTATCTGAATGCTGGACTCTCCTGTTCTTTATGCCTTTTAAAGCCTCATGTTTTTTGAAGAAGAGAATGGCACCTCTCCAGTGAATGGCATCGTCTCCTGAGGAAGACGGTTGGTAAAAACTTGGGGAGATTTGAGAAGATCCATTTTCTTGTGTATGATTTAATGTATCTCTTAACCAAAAAGGGAACTTTTAAAAAAGGATGATCATTAAATAAATGTGTAAGTAATTTGACCCAAACTGATCTTCTTACATTTTCACTAAACACATACATCGTAAAGGAAGATTTTGTGGTCTTGTGCTCAAGACTGAAAACCTTTGACTACTTTTGCTGTGACTTATGGGCTGCCTCCTGGGTGGCTTTTGAATTCATATCTTGGCACTAGACTGCTCAGTGCCCACATTGTTAATATTGCTATGTCATGGTTTTATTTTTTTGTTACTCCTGTATTTTTGCCAGCCTGGTATCTTGGTGAGCTCTAGCAAAACACTAGCCTAACCCAGTGTGAATCTAGAAGGCCCCTTGCGAGAGAGGCAGTCTGTGGCCCATAGCACTCAGATGAAGTCTGCTTTAATCACAGATCTTCTTCCACATGATAGAAACTGGCAGGTGACTCACCAGGGGTGGACGCCTGGTGCACAGCCTGTGAGGAGGGTAGTCTTTCCGGCACCACATTACCAGCCACCCATTTGAAGCATGCAGAGAACCTGAAGAGCAGGAAGTGCCAGTCAGACTGCCTGAGCTGTTGGCATTCCTTCATGGAAAGATGACAGCTCACACCGGGTGAAAGAGGAAGTGGGAGGGGGGAGGACACAGAACGGGAGGGTGACCTTACATTTCCATTGTTCTGTGCGCTGCTGGGTCCTGTGAGGTGGGTTGTTTGGGGCTGGTAGGAACTGCAGTCATGCCCTTCCATTGTTGCTGTTCCCCATGTGGATGTCCTGTCCACTTTTCAAGGGGGAGGGGCTGGTCTCCATCTTGTCCTTGTTCAGTTCATCATCTAGATTTGCTTGTGATTATTGACAGTCCTCTCACACTTAGCAGTGGACTCATTTTAAGAACAAGGATTCTCCTGTACCAGATTTACACGGCATCTGAAAGCCAGGAGATAGAAGGCTTTTTCAGGGTATTTCTGATGTTGCCACTGACATGTTGTGTTTTCTCTCTCTCTCTCTCTCTCTCTCTCTCTCTCTCTCTCTCCCTCCCTCCCTCCCTCTCTCTCTCACACACACACACATTTATTTATTGTGTGCATGTGGAGGTCAGAGGACAACTTTCAGGGATCACAACTCCTTCCCTCTGTGTGAGTCTCAGGGATCAAACAACAGGCTTGGAGTCAAGTGCCTTCACCCTCTGAGCCATGTCACCAGCCACCTCTGACATCTTTGAGGGCCAGTTGATTTTTCTCTCACAGGCTTACATAGCAAGACTCAAAGGATTTAAGTGCAGTAGCAGTGCTAGTTTGGTATTTTATTAGGTGCTGTCTTGGAAGGTCTTCAGGGGAAAAGCCAACCTTACTTAAGTCTTGTTCCTATGGTTAGACCCCTCTCTGAGTAGAGTGAAGATGCCAGTGGGCAGCCAGTGGTGAGTGGACTATGTAAAATGGGGTGTTATTGGAACGTACTCCATACCCCCAATCCTGTGACATATCTGTGCACCTGTCATCCTTGGGCAGCAGCCCTTCAGACCCACGTTGAGGTCAGGACTGCCTTCTTTCTATGTACCAAGCTGTCCTGGGCAGGAGTATGCTGCTGTTTTCTTTCTTGTCTGCTCAGTGGTATTTACTTCATGCAGGTCTCAACAATCCCTTGCTCTTCACAGACGACTTTGATACACCTGAGAATGATCAAGTGGAATGACCGCCAGTTTCCTGTTTGGTGCCTCCAGACTCATATGCAGTCCCAGTCATCTCCCCCCAGTCTTCTCCTGGGGTGTCCTGTCTGCTCAGCCTTCCTCCTAGACCTTGCTCTGTCAGCCACTGTCTCTTCCTTTTCTCTTTCTAATTTTCTATCTTTGTGTTATAACTCTCATTTCTTTGGTCATGAAGTGTTCTTGTGTTTCCCATTTTTGCATTTCTTGTGCCTACTAATGACCACTTGGCAAATCCAGTGGGTGTGCTGCAGCCCTGCCCTCTCCGGAGGTTGTAGCCTTCGGCGCAGCCTACCCACTGAAAGGCTTCGGCTCCTACCATGGTCTCGCTTTTGTTTTCTTGCTGCCTCACTCTGCTGTATATCACTTCAGTGGGCTTCCCTTTCTTTTTGGATTCTCTGTCTTTGGAGTTTAGTTTGGGGAGAATTGCTCTTCTCGTAGAGCTTTGGAGCTTCATCTGCTTCCTGGGTCTTCACCGTCAGCCACAGACTGATGGTCCCATGCCTCTGCCTTTCATGATAGCCCAGAGTCAAGCCATCTGCTGGTTATCATGCACCTTTCTGCAAAGACTCTGTAGGCACCGAATGCATCACTATTCCTCCCAACCCTGCCCATTCTGCTGGATTTTTACACAGTGGTTGAGGACTGGGCTTTGGAATCAGAACTGGATTCGAATTGCGACTCTCACTTTTCCTGGATGTTTGATCAAGCAAGTCATTTCATTCTCAGCTTCAGTGTTTTCCACTGAAAATTTTTATTATTTGTGTGTGTGTGTGTGTGTGTGTTTGTGTGTGTGTGTGTGTGTGTGTGTGTGTGTGTGTGTGATGGGAGTGGGAGGCATGTGTGTGCCACAGCATGTTTGAGATCAGCGAACAACTTCATGGAGTTGATTCTCTCCTTCCGTCTTTACGTGGGTTCCAGGATTCAAACTCAGGTTATCAGGCAACTGCCTTTACCCGCTGAGCCATCTCACCAGCTCCTTTAAAAAAAAAATGGAGCTAGAAACAGTATTTGTCTCCTGAGAGTCTTCTGAGGTAGGCCATAAAGCACGTGTAGAAGGCTTGGCTCAGAGCAAGAGTGCAATCCACCTGAGTGGCTTCTGGTTATGTTCTTTTTCAGTTGGTCCCATCCGTAGAGTCATCAAAGCTAATAACCTGAGAGTCATCCTTAATACCTGTTTTCTTTTGCTCCCACGTCCATCCGGTCACCAGGGTAGCTGATTCTAATTACAGTTTATTTCCTAGTTCTGGAGATTTCTGAGGTCTCCCTTCTCTTGATTGCCAGTACAGCAGCCTGTGCTACTGCAGGCCCTTTTTATTGATCTGTATGAAGAAGCCACAGTCTCCTGCCTTTTTGTTTGCAAATCTGTCCCTCAATATGTTACCATGTAGCCACTTTTGTGTGCACATTGGGACCAAGTCCTCAGCATGGCATGCCTGACACTTCCTCTGGCACCTGGTTAGTTTTTAGACTCTTTTTCCCTACCATCCCCTGACTTCAGCTTTGCACCAGAGCAGCACTTTCCATGTGTATCTGCATGCCAGGTGCATAGCCTGCTTCCCACCTTTGTTAGCAGCACAGCTTGGAAAGCTCCCTTTTGCTTTTGCCTTACTAATTCCTTCTCATTCTGAGGACTCAGCTCAGATGTCAGCTCCTTCCTCCCTGATCCTCTCAGGATAAGCTAGATGACCTTCCATAGAGTTCCTGCATTCTCTGGGCTCATCATGTTGGACAATAATGTGTTTATATGTCTTTCCTTCTAACATAAATCCCAAAAGGTCAAAGCTGTGTTTGTTTTCTAGTGTGTCTGTGTCCCTCAATTTAGTATGTCCAGCTTTGTGCTTGGCATATAGTAGGTACCCAAGAAATGTTTGTTAAATGAATTACTGAATGTGTGAATGGGCAAACCTCTAGATGGTTGTTGGTTTCTTGTTTCTTTAGACCACGAGGTTCTCCAGCAAGGCTGAGTCTCAGCATTTCAAGCCATGGCTGGAATATCCACAACTGGAGGTGACATTCTGATATCCTTTCTGCTGACTCCCCAGGCCTGGCATGAGACTGGCAACTCAGGACTTTCAGAATGAGCCTGAAAATTATTCATATGCAGAATAAAATATTTTATATTGTAGGCTTAATTCTTGTATTTTCTTTGGAGCACTTTACTATTTTAGAACCTCTGTTCATGTTCATGTGTTCTCTTTGTATAAGAACTCTGGGGTGGATCCCACAGGCAAAAACTTTCTGACTAGTGTTGTATTATGTTGGAGGCACGTTCCATGGAGGTGCAGATGGAGAACTGTGTGCTTGGAGCCTCTGTGTTCTTTGAGATATGAAGTAGATTGATCTACCCGAGAGACTGCCTGAATCTTAATTTTCTATTTTTGAAAATGATGGATGAACCCCGAAAGGCTGTGGCCATTTTAGACCTGTGCCTTTGACATGATGTGGCTACTTCAGTTTGAACTGAGTTAAAATGAAGTGAAATGAAAAACTCAGCTCCTCAGTCAGATCAGCCCCATTGCAAGTCCTCTTCAATAGCCACTGTGGGTAGTGCCAGCCACATGGGACCTCTCAGATGCAGAGCATTTCCATCAACGCAGAGCACTTGTTTAGACAGCACCAGTTTAGAATGTGAGAGTTTTGCTGGATAATTTTGAAGCCACCTTATCACCTAGGGAGTTTTTCAGAGCTATGAAATAAGAATTCTTCCTGGGAACACCATACAGTTTCTAAGTCATTTTGTATACTGTATGAAGCATTGTATTCCAGTGTCCTATGGTCATCTTTAGGGACAATCACATTCAGAAAGTAATGAACATGACAATCACCAAATAGTGTCATCTGCTTGGAAATGCTTTCTTATACAACTCAAAGGGGAAAGGGAAGAATATGAGCTGAGTAAATGGAATTGTTTTCCTCTGTTTTTTACATTATCATAAAAACTCAGAAGCTAAAATGATGTTGGGAAGTGAGGTTTACATTTTTTTATAAGTCATATGTGTTTTCTTTGGACAAAATGGTTTGGATTGTTGTGTATATACAAACACTCCTCTATAAATTTAAATCAGAATAAAGATGGGACCTTCAACTTTGCTTTCCTGCCCAGGGTCTGAGGAACTAAAGAAATAAGTGTAGGTTTAGTTCTTGCTGTTGGGGTTGGACAGTACCACAGACTCAACCAGAATCTTAGTTGTAGAAAAGTTAGTTTTTACACAGAATACTTTGGGTTCTAATCCCTTAGAGGGAAGGACAGGATTAGAACGGTTAGAAAAAGAGTGATGGACCCGTTCAGTCCCTGTCACACATCCATGTAGATTTACCTACGTTGCCACCCATGGGAAGATGATGTGAGTCACTCCATGATCAACATCCCTGGGAGACCATAGGTGATGCCCACCTGGGTAGTTTCTGAAGCTCCTTTCAGAGTCCAGTAGGATCCTCTTTGAATTATAGAGAATTATTTGATTTCCAGTCAGTAAGCTGCTTACTCAGCTTGTTCAGAACAGTACCTGAATAAGTTCTAAGTGATCTTAATTGTGTTTGTTTTTCGGGGGGCGGTAGTGAGGGTGGGAGAGTGATCTTGAGGGTAGTAGAGAAGTCCCACATTTACCTTCCTGCTTATTTCCTTGTAGACTGCCTTTTATTGAGGTATTTAATAGGGTAGATATGTTTGTGACTGAGTGAAAAACAAAAGGTATTTATCCTAGATAACAATCACATGGTTGTTGTAGCGTAGGCAAAGAGGGCTAAACATTTAGTTTACAAATGACACTTTAGCATTTCAGAGAGTTATTTGTGGAGTTTTTGTATGCTCTGTCTAAAACTTTGAACTCTATTCTTTAATTACAATGAAATATAATTTTATACCCTTTGTGTCTTTTGAGAGGAGGCAAGTGAGCCTAGGATTATGCAGTGACAGTTTGGAGCAGATGGACTAGGAACGGAAGCCTGTGCTCACTGCTTAGACAAGTTCTTCAAATTTCTGAACCTTAATTTTATAGCCTGTAAAATGGAAACAATACTGCTTACTTCACAGCCAAAATGAACATTTCTGTGTAGAATAAAAACCAAAAGTAGGTTGACTCATTTTCAGAACAATATTTAAAAAGGAATCAACATGCCACATTCCTTGATCATGTTGAAGTATATATTGGGTGACATATTTAAGTTTCATTGTGCATATTTCCTCAATGTTAGAAACATATAAGAAGAAAGGGTTATTGGTGAAACCAGTGAGACAATCTTAGAAGTCTTATTATTAAGGAATTGATTGGAAAATAAAATGGGATGTGATAAAAAGAATCTGCTATAGTAGCCAAAACTTTTTAAAACAAATGGCTGAATTTGGAATAAAATGAAGGGATCAAGGGAAACTAGGACGCTAAAAGGATTATTTTTCAATATATTATATTATTTATATTATATTAATTATATTATATATTATATATTATAATGTGTATATATGCAGGCACACATATGGAGACCAGGACAACTTCCTTGGGAGCTGATTCTCCTCCTGCATCTTGTTGAGGCAGGATCTCACTTTTTTCTCCTTGATGTGCTTCACTCCAGGTTAGCTGGCCCGCCAGCTTCAGGGGGGACTCTCCTGTTTCTGCGTCCAGTTTTGCTGTAGGAGTGCTGGGGTTACAGATGCAAAGCCACTGCATTCTGCTTTTCACATGGGTTCTGAGGATCAAACTCAGGTTGTCCACTTTGTGGCTAGTGCTTTCACCCACTGAGCCATCCTGCTCGTCCCTCAAAGGATTGTTCACAAACAACAAAACTCTTCATTATTGAATTTTTTGCTATTTTGAGTAATAACAGTTGCTGATTTCAATCCAGACTATGAGAATTGACAAACCCATCTTCCAAAGTGTTTGAGGCTGGATCTTAGTTTTTGTTGCTTACATACTTTATTACAGATTTGTAAAAGCCAAGTTTCATGTGACTCTGCCACAGAGGAGGTAGAATAATCAAGTGTTCCTCTCTAGAACACTTTGCAGCTATCATAACAAGAGGAAATGAGGTTCCTTTTTTCTTTAATGCCTGTGCCTCCTGGGTCAGTGTTATGGAAGATATGTGTTTTGTGGAAGATACAGAATACATTGATAGCCCCCTTTCATCTGATACAGGGTTAATCCCGGAGGCAAAGGAATAAGTCAGGAAAAGCAATAGCCTTGGAGAGGCTGATCATCTGTAATGGATGAGACCTCAGAACAGTGATGGCGATATCTCCTCAGTGGCATTTGATGGGAAGCTATGAGATCCCAGAACATTGTCTCCCATCCCATGTTAAAAGAAGTGCAGCCAGAACAAGGTTTCCCGGAGCAGTCAGCTGACTTGAGTCTCAGATAATGAATAGATGAGAGAGGAGGAGGCATTGCAGGCTAAGAGCCTGAGTGGTGTTAATGCACCACTGTGTGTGCCTGTCAGTGTAAGCTTTGCAGTATTAATGGAGGGTAAAGCGTGGGTCGGGGAATGGTGTTGGTGACTATGAAGGACCAGGCGTCTTCTTTAAGGGCTTAGAGCACGTGCTGCAGGTATTAAAGAACCACCGAAGAATTTTGACCAGGGGTATAATGATCCAGTTTGCTTTTGGGATTGGTTGCTATGGCAACTCAGTGTGTCATAGATTTGAAGGTTGATGGCAAGGAGCAATTGTAAAAGGTCAAGATGTGTGGGGAACATACATACCAGAAAACAGTAAAGGAGAAGCCCAGAGAAGAGGATAGGTTTGAGAAGTCTAGGATGTGAAATTGTATAACTTTGATCAACTGACCACAGGGAATGAATGAATTAGGGACCAGAATGAGTCCTCAAGTTCTAGTGCTAATATGGACTTAGAGAATATGTAGGAGGAGGAACGGGTATAGGGGCCAAGGTAATAGCCTAATTTTTGAAGCGATCATTGGGCAATTGAATGAGTCTGGATCTCTGGGAGGATGGGTAATGGGGACAGGAATCTGGGAGTCATCCACATATAGTAGTCATTCTAGAACCATGTGAATAGTTTAATGCTGAAGTATATACTGAGTGAAGGGGTGGAGAGAGTGGATTCCTAGGGGACATGAGGTAGGAGTGGAGGGATAGATGACAGAAGACATTCCCAGAAAAGAGTCACAAAAGTGGGTATGAAGGTAGTGTCTGTGATGTCACAGAAACTGGAAGGGCAAACTTTTCAGAGATCTGTAGTTGAGATAGCTATCCCTAAGTCAACTTTAGTGTTTGATGAGGGAGTGGGTGAGGTAGAGTGGGGTAGAGATCTTGAAGAGAATGTTTGGAGTATCTAGTCAGGGAAGGAAGAGGGAGATGAGGTGATTAGAGGAAAGCAAAAATGTTCTGAAGAGATGCTGAGGCCCAACTGAGATTAGAAACCATGTGCCTGTTTAGGGCTGGAGAGACGGCACAGGTGGTAAAGTGCTTGCCACATAAACATTGAGAACTTGGTCCCCAGAACCCACCTAAAAATCCAAGTGTAGTGGTGCATACTTGTAATCTCAGTGCTGGGGAGGCAGAGATAGGTGGATCCCTGGGGCTCACTGGCCAACCAGTTTAGCTGAATCAGCAAATCAGGTAAAAATGAGAGACACTCAAAATAAGCAAGGTAGAGAGTGACTGAGGAAGACCCCTGAGGTTGACCTCTGGCCTCCACATGTACAAGTGCACATGGACATGTACACACACATACAAACACACACATACTAATAAACTCTGGGTTTACAGTGACCCCAGATATGTGCTTCTCAGTCTGTATGTCTGAACAGAGGTAACATGATGAGATTTGTCCAGACTGGGGCTTTACTAGTCAGATGTGACTGAAAGGCAAGGTGTTTGTGTGTGTACTGTGTGTGTGTGTGTCTGTGTGTGTGTGTGTGTGTGTGAGAGAGAGAGAGAGAGGGAGAGAGACAGACAGACAGACAGACTGACCTCATAGGAGTAAGAAGGGATTATGCTCAGACAAAGCCTAAGAGGCTAACAGAAAGCAGTTCATGGATTAGTCCAAATCAGGTATAGTGGAAGAAGAGCAGGAGGCTGTGGGGTGATGTAGATTTCAAGACAGAAGCTCCAGGGTATGGCCTTGGGAGTGAGTGGCAGAAGTGGCCTGGCAGTGGAGGCCAGTGGAATACAGCCCCAGGAAAACTGTACAAGTGGGACCTTGGTTCTACTTATATTGACATTGAATGACAAGATTGGGCATGTAGAATAAAGCATTCCATTTGAGTATTTTAGATCTGTGTGTTTTGTTAGGTCCTAAATGCTTTGAGCTGTCTTCTGGGATGCAGGACAGGTATAGGATAGTGTCTCTGAAGACTCCTGTCCATTTGTTTAAGTTGTAGAAAAAAGTCTGAGTTCCTGTCTCTTTAAGGAGGAAAATTTTTGACAATGAATATAATTTATGATAATACTTTATATATTTGTATTTTGCTTTTCAAAGTCATGTGTTTGCTATTCAGTTAGTGTGTTGACTCTGGGAAATGTATATAAAATTCACTTTTAGTTTGTTAGTTTCTGTAAAAGGGAAAGGAAGGGATATCTATTTCACCTGTTTTTATGGGTAATGGATTACTAACAAAAAGAACTGAAAATTGTAAAGTCATTTAAAGTATTTTCTCTATTTGGTTTTGTTTTAAGCTAAAGGCACCTGTATCTTCTAAGATGAGAAGCAAAACAAGTCATATTTAGCATGTATTTTGTGGTCTCCTATGATGTACCAAGTGATGAGGACACACAGATGAATAATTTTGATTCTTGCCTTCATAGAACTTAAAACTGGGACTGGAGAGATGGCTCTGGGGTTAAGAGCACTGGCTGCTCTTGCAGAGGACTTGGGTTTGTTCCTAGGACCCACATGGCAGCTAACAACCAACCATAACTCCAGTTCCAAGGCATTCCTGTTCTGGACTCCATGGACATTATACATATGCAGTGCACTTAACATATATGTAGGTAAAACAGTCATACACATAAAAAAATAAATAAAAAAAGAGAACTTCAAACTGAGTTCAAGAATCAGTATGCAAACACGGGACAACTTAGGAAATTATCCAGGATTTAAGCAAGCAGGCATAACAGGACTAAAAGGCAGATGCAGTTCAATAGGAGTTCTGAAGAAAGGGGTCGTTTTGGGCTGCGGGAGTAGAAGAGGGTGGTAAGAGCTTAAAGATAAAAACAGTGAAGAGGAAAAAACTTCTGTGGAGGGACTGAAGCTTGGGCATTACCAAAGCCTTGTTCTGTTCTGCACCTCCCACTTTGCCTTTTTGCCTCAATTTCCCAATCTGTAGAAGGCAGTAATGTGTTACCTCCTGTCTGTCAGCAGATGAAACTGATTACAAAGCTCTTGCAAAGGTCTTTACAAATAAGGCCCGGCCCTTCCAATATGTGTAGGAGGGAGTAACAATTGTATATCTTTTGCCGGGGTGAAGTTTTAGGTTAATAGGGTACAATTTCTGTTATCCAGATTTACCAAGTAAGATTTTTTTCCCCAAGAAGAGGAGACTCATAAAACTCTGAGGAAAATTTAAACAGGCTATTGAACTAGACTTTAGGAAATTATTCTTTAGGAAGATATTTCCATGGCTGTTCATACATTTGTATTTATTTCATCAAGAAAAGGTCAGGATGAGTAAGGATGCAGAGCTTAGAAGGAAACTATTTTGTGGCTTTTCCTGTTAACCTGGCCTCCTTCAGGAAGTTCAGAGGGAATAAATTGTAGGTTGACTGATGACCTCTTTGGTGAGCCCAGCTTGGTACCGGGCACCTTGGCAGCAACAGCCTCAGAGTTCCTGTTTTCTGGGTGTAAGGAAATGGGAGCCGGTCATTGCAATCTTAATGTTAATTGCATCGGGAATATGAATGGTATTCATCAGGCAAGGAAGCTCGTACCTAGACTCAGGAATTAGTGTATGTTCCTTATGCAAGCGCTACCCTAAACCATCTCATGTTCCGTGTTTGTGTGCCTGTCTTGGCTGCCAAAGGTTCTGAGGCATTTGAAGCTTAGGTCTCCTCCAGCCTTGTGTCTGCTGAGAGTTCCTCTCTGACAGGCTCCTTTCTGCTGGCACCTTCCCATCTCTAAGGCAGCAGTAAAGTGTATTAAACACGAGATTTTGGAGACAAATATTTTTGTCAAGTAAAGAACTCTGTTATCTTGAATACATCCACTTTCCTACATGTTCCATTGCCTCTGGAACTGTCAGGGCTTCTTCCTACTTTGACTGAGTGGGTATCTAGAGCTCAGAGAAAGACGAAGCTAGGCCAAGAGCAGTAAAGAAAGGGGAGATGGGCAGGAAGACCAGGACAGTATGATTTACATCCCTGGAGAAGGGTAGAGTCAGTTAGTAACTAACTCCCAAAGGAACCTATGTCCATCTCTACCCTACCCTAAGCTATTCTGACTCCTACGTCCTCAGGGGACACGCAGTCTAAAAAACCAATAGGAGATACTACCACTTTAGTAATCTCTCTCTCTCTCTCTCTCTCTCTCTCTCTCTCTCTCTCTCTCTCTCTCTCTCTGAATGTGTATATGTGTATGTACACTAAATGTCAGCTCTGATGTAACTGCCACAGAGGTTAACCATGGGTGAGGTCACCATAGGCGAGGTCACCATAGGCAAGGTTACCGTGCAAGAGGCACACCCCAGCCACCACTTGGTTCTGTTGTCCTCCCCGGATTTCCCTATTTTCAGCCCCTAGTATCTGGTGTATAATACTGTCTTACAAATGCTTACTGGATGAATAACTGGGTGAATAAGTGTGGAGGCCAACTCCTTAGCTCTGACTTCGTTGGAGGGCTTGTGACCTGGAATCATTCTAGAAAGAATGAGACTGCCCCAGAGGACTTATACCCTGCTTGGGACTTTCTTATAATGACAATAAATATCGTGTCCCCAGGTGGACCATAGGCTCTTATGCTGGGGTACTTGTAGGCACTTCTAGGTGTATGAACCTCATAAAATGGTATGCAAAATTAGGATTTTCTAGGGAGAAAGTCAGGCGACCCTGTGACCCCAAACAAACCGAGAAGAGCTAAGTCAGGATTGGTCCTCCCATGATGCTTGGGGGCCACTGGGCATGACAGCAATCTTTAAATGCAACTTCTGCTGCAGATTCAGGACGCTTACAGCCTAAGCCTACACTGGGCCTCTTCATAGCCATTACCTGCACTTCTCTAGTTACCCCTTCTTGTTAAAAGAAAAGAGAGAAATAGCTCTCAAGATGGTCTGGCCTTTGAGCCCCTGTTTCTTGTCACAGCAAACACTGGCCCTCTGATTTCTGGGGGGTCTTGTCTCATGACTGAGACAGGTACATTCTTCTCTGATGAACTATAAGGAAAGGAAAGTCTTGAAAGACTGAACTGGCTGTACTTAATTGCTGCTCAGCAGACAGTGATGTTTATGAAAATACAAAGGAGGAACAACTAAGCCAGGGGTCAGAGGACTTAAAGGTGATACACGGTTGGCAACTTTGGGACTCTCCTGTGGGTGTTTCTCGCCTGTAAAAATAAGGCTAGTACTATTACATCCTCTGACCGTACTGAGGAGCTGAGATGGGAGGGTAACCAGAATTGCTATGGAAGTTTTTGTGTAAATTCTATTACTCTAAAAACTTAAAACAGAAAGATGTTTGACTATAACTAGTAAGTTCAGACATTTTACAGCCTCTGAAAAGTGACATGCCATATTTGATTACAGGTACCCCCAACACAGTTAATAAAAACTGGTATTGTGGGGCTGGAGAGATGGCTCAGCGGTTAAGAGCACTGACTGCTCTTGCAGAGGACCTGGGTTCGATTCCCAGCACCCACATGGCGGCTACAAACCATCCTTAACTCTAGTTCAAGGGGAATCCGAAGCCCTCTTCTGACCTCCGTGGCATTGTACGACATGGGTGCACTCACATACATGCAGGCAATATACTCATTCACATAAAATGAAAATAAGAAATAAAATATTTTTTTTAAAACTGGTATTGTTAGACACCCATTCTTGCATTTATTCATTATTTGTTTCTTCAGAAAATGCCTAGAAGCCTATCTAACATGTGCCAGGTCCTGGTAGACACTGATCCCGCAAGTACTTTCTAATTCCCAGCTGTCTACTAGGTCTCTAGGTTTTAGGCTCTGTAGATCAGCTTTTCCCTCATTATGCTGAAGAATGAACCAGGATTTGCTGTGGGAAACGCCCCTGAGGCTGAGTGTTAGGATGTTTCTGAACAGGTTTGTAACCAACCTTCCCTGTAGCTGTGTGAAGGAGCAGGGAAGCAGGAGCACTCAGAGTGCAGCTGGCGTGAGAATCACCTGCAGGGTTTGGCACACAAATGGCTGGGCCCCACCTAGAGCTCTGACTGGAACCTAACTGTGTGTCTTTCTAGCATAGTGCCAGAGGGGGCTGCTAGCCTTGGGATCACATTTCCAGGACCCCTAGGACAGAAACACCTTTTTTGGCCTTGGAAATATTTCTCCTGAGAAGTCATTGTGGTGTCAGCATGATTGATGTGAATTTTGCTGCTGGCTTGGGCTCCCTTTGCCCTTTGCTTCAGAATTCAGATTCACATCTGTGGCTCGTATACAATTTAAACTATTTATGTTTTAACTCATTCTTCTATTTCATTTCCCCACTGATTTTCACATGTTTATTGTAACTTTATTACATGAATTCCTGTAGGTTGAGTCTGTTTTGTGGAATACAGTACATAATGATAAATAGGATTTCAGTCAGCATTCTTTTCTGGGGCATTTGGTTTTTACAGCAACACTAAACTGTTAAATGTTTCAGACTGTTTAGTGTATAGCAGAAGAGAAAAGTATACGAACTAGGATAGCTTTCCTCAGAAGTGGGATTCTTCATAGCAACCAATGAAAGAATGGAAACCAAACCAAACCAAACCAAACAAAACCTGAAGATGAGACAGAAAGGTCTGAGAAACAGAACTTTAAAAAAAAGTGCATGGGTCATATCACACACACACACACACACACACACACACACACACACACACGCACACATGCTCACATGCTTTTGTATATATGAATCTCTTTAACCTAGAATCAGAAATTCTACAAAATTGGAAGCTTTTTGAGTGCCAACATGGTGCCACACATTGAGAATCCCCTATTTGACCTCGTTTGCTGGGCTGAAGTTGAAGCCCAGGTACACTGAAAATATTGCGCAAAATTACCCCTGGGCTGTGTTTCAAGGGATAGATGAAAAATAAATGAAGTTCATGTTTAGACTTGGGTCCTAATCCCAAGATATCTCATTAAGTATATGCAAATGTTCTCAAACCTATAGAACTCTGACTTCTAAACCACTTCTTGTCCCTAGCATTTCAGATCGGGATGGTCAACCTGTGTATATATTCCTGAACTGAGAACCTAATATGTATAAGGAAACTATACACCTTCTTCGGCTGTTGAAGGGAGGGAGAGGTGGTGGGAACAGCCAGAGAAGGAAAGTAACAACAGTGGTTGCCAAGATTCTGTAGGCATGAGAGTAACCTGAGGAGTTCACTGACTGGGATGCTCTGATGCTCTATGGGAGGCCTGGTGTAGGGTCCACCTCCTTAATCAGTCCATCAGGAGATTCTGGCCCAAGGGGAGCTGGGAAAAGTTCTTAAACCCTAAGCATTGGGTAGAAGATTGAAAGGCTGGGGCTGTGTTGAAAATTTCCAAGTTTACCCATTTTTGGATAAGCCGTTCCTGCTCTGATTTCCTGCCGTTCCTGCTCCGATTTCCCGCCGTTCCTGCTCCGATTTCCCACAGCTTTAGTTGAAATCAGAGAGTACAATGCATAGGTTTGTTTTTGGCTGTGTCTCTGCTTCTCCATCTTTCCCTGCCTCGCTTCCTGTTTCTCTTCTTCCATTTCCCCTCTGTCTTTCTCCTTTTTCTACTTTCATCTTAAGAAGACCCCTTACCAACAGCTTGTCTGAAAACAGTTCTGAGAAAGTACTACTTTAAAAAAAGTCGTCTGTCCTGTAGGCCTTTCCTCTTCAGGAGTGTGGAGTAACTAGCACCGTCATGTGAAGCGTGGCTCATCCTTGGCTCAGCCTTGGACATGCAGCTGGCTGTAGGCAGATGGGCTGGGAACGCCCCAGCATTAGCTTGGTGATGTGACCACACACAACCTGAGAAGGTCCAGTTTTCTTTTGCATTGCTGTCTCTGGCATTTCTGCCCCCCATCTGGTGAAGGAATCAAATTTGTCATCTGTAGTAATCGGTTACTAATTCAGATTTTAATTTGGAGCTTAATGGAGGCAAATTTTATTTCAAAGTCATATTTCTTAAGTAAATGCATGTTTTAGAATAGCTTTAGAATTATAGAAAAATTATGAAGATGGTACAGAGGTCCCCTGTCTCTCACACTGGTTCCTTTATTGCTAATACTGTACTGTGGTTGCCACAGTTTATGAACCACCGTTTCTTGGAGACTGGTACTAGAAGCCAGTTTCAGGGTTCTGAGTGTCTTTGTATTATTGGGGGATCATGCTTGTAAGTTTTCTCAGCTGACAGGTCAAGGAAATAGATGTATGTCTATTAATCCCTGTATAGATGCTCATCTATAAATACTCTATTTCTTTATCTGCATCGACATCATGTTCAATGTGAACTCATACAGATGTCTCTAGCTCCACTACAGCACTACATGGTTCATTCTGGCCCTTTCCCCTTGTTGTCTGCAAATTCCCATTCCTAGCTCTCACTAGCCGTCATCTACTTACTCTAAGAATTGTTAAGCAGTATTTTTCAAGAAACAAGTTACCAGCTATTGTTCAATGCTTATACGAAGTTACTTTTTATTTATGAGTCTCTATCTGTTGAGTCTCCATCTAGTTCTAAGTTACATAGACCAGACTGGTCCCCCTCACTTCCGTCAGTGAAGCTGTTTCATACACCTTAGTAGTTGGTTCTCATTGCTCTCTGCCTTCCCCAGGACCTCTTGATGCCCTGAATTTAATTAAAACGTGTGTGTGTGTGTGTGTGTGTGTGTGTGTGTGTGTGTGTGTTTTAAATGTGAGCACATCTTCTGCAACTCTTGTGGAGGTCAGAGAACAGCTTTGTAGAGTTGATTCTTTCCTTCTACCTTTACAGGGGTCCGGGAGATCAAACTCAGATCCTCAGGCTTATGAAGCCAGTTCCTTTTCCCACTGAGCCATCTCACTGGTTCCTCTGAATTTAATTTTAATTGACCACATTCCAGTTTACTATGCTGTAGAGTTACAGATTTTGACACATTTTGAAGTTGTATCTACCATTTTAGTATCATTCATCATATTTTCAGTGTCCTAAAGAAATCGTCTGTGCTAATGGCTTCAACCCGTCATTTGTTTAGCAATCCAGGTGAGAGTCTTGCCAGCCAGTTGCAGTTGAAATCAGGTCTGGTTCTAATTCCAACCAAAGTTCAGAAACTAGCCTGATGTCTGACAATCCTCCGGCTGAAAAAACTAGTTGGGTTGCAGTTGCGGTTATGAAATTAACTCCCCCAAGCAGAAGCTGATATAGTAAGAAATGGGGGAATGAGACAGGAGAACTTTGCGAAACCTTCCTGTGTGATGAATATTAAATAACAAGATTTATTAGAAGGTCACAGATGTGTTAGGATCTATTCACAGGGTGGTAGGAACGGTAGTTGAAGTCTTAAATTTGAGCTAGTTCAACTTGCCACCAGCGTATTAAGTCACTTACCTCCAGATGACTGGGCCTTGTAATGGGGATGATCCCCGCCTCTATTCGTAAGGTAGTTGTAAACTAAGTAGAAAAAAGGGTGTGAATCTTCTCAGGGACCCAAGAGAAACACAGAGCCTTTTGGACACTGTCCTTTCTCGTTTTCTGAGTCTTCTCTCTTCCATTCTCTCAACATGGTTATGGTCCCTGACCCAGTGTTCTTTAAGCTGTCTAATCTCTTCTTAGAGTCAACTCTTCTGTCATTCAGCTGTCCTGTGGATGACGTTTACAAACTCTGCCTTCAGCTTGGCTTAGTTTTAAGGTTCAGGCCTCATTTCTCTTTCTACCCAATATTTCTGCTGGAATGTCTCCCTATAAAACCAGTACTTTTAAAATCCAGAGTCATCACAACCCAGCTGACCTTCTCGAACCCCTTCTTCCAGGATAAACTTCATAACCTTTCAGATACTGGAGCTCTTTCGGGCCTCCCACCATCTCTAACCCTTTGCTGTCAAGTTCTGCTCATCTCCCCTTTTAATACTCACTCCTATCCCCCTCCTGTACATTGGAATGCTCTCAGTCCGGTGTCCACTGCCTCTCCCTCAGCTTGTCTTCCAGACTGTTGCCTAAGAACTGTTGCTAATCTAATTTTTAAAATTAATGTTTCAACTCGTAACTTGGTATCCAAAATCTTTTGTCCCTAAGCTTCCCAGTTTATCTTCCAGAATACTTAAACTACACAGAGTTCAGCATTCCGCTTTGTCTTTTTCTTTCTTTCTCTTTCTCCATCTTGTCAAGGTAAATTCTAGGGGCAGAGTTAAATTTGAAGTAACAACAGCTTAGTGATGAGGGAGGTGTTACAAAGAAATCCACTTTCTACCTCCGTTCCCCATGTCCAACGGCCCCTTTAAAAGTCCTCATCTTCTCCCTCTGTGCAGCATCTGGAGTTTCCCCTTTATCGAACCTTCTCCAGTGTTTCATGCACCAAACTTCCTCCTTCTCAGGGTACGTCTCTTCTGGCTCTCTCTTCTACCTCCTTGATGAATTTGCTTTCCTGTCTCTCCTGTGATCTTTCTTGAAGAGTTTCATGCATTTTAGTGATCACCTTTTGAGAAAGATTCCCAGACACTTGTCCCAGTCCATAATTTGCCTTTAGTTCTGACTTCATGCCAGCTGTCTCTATTTGAGGACTTTTGTGTCCAAATTTAAATCCATTTCCTTTCTTCGGAAACATGATCTTCCACTGAGTTCCTTGGGTGATTAATGGTGACAGAGTTTGGCAGTTTTTTTTTTTTTTCCTATAAAAGGCAGATTCTAAATAATTTTGACTTTGTGGGAAGTGCAATCTCTGTCGTAAACTGCAGTCACGTGTCATCCAGTCATGAGGATGCGTGGTGAGAAATGTGTTGTTAAGCATTTTTTGTCACAGACCATCATGAATGACAGTTACACAACCTTAGATGATATAGGTCCATCAATGAACCCTGCTTTCTGATCCTATCAGGAGGCTAGGGAAACGAGAGATGAACAACCAGCTGTAACATGGCATACTGTTTTATAGAGAAGTTTTTTTTATAAGTTGAAGTGTATTTTAAAATAATTATAGAAGCACACTATAGTAGGGCATAATCCCGTAACACAGCTGTCTATTGTCAAGTTTTATATATACAACATAATTGCATTTGCTAAACTTTTATATGGCAGCACCGTAGGTTTGTTTACCTCAGCATCGCCACATACACAGTGTCGTGCGCTGTGACATCATCATCCCTAAGACATCATTGAGTGATGGAAACTGTTCTGCTCCATTTCAGTCTCACAGGACCACTGTCATATCTGCAGTCTGCCGGGGGGAGACTTGCTGTCATATGGCACATGACTATAATCATCCCTGCCTTTAGAATAAAGGCAGCCATAAATAACATGTGAGTGGAAAAGGACATGACTGTGTTTCAATAAAGCTTTACTTACAAAAATTGGCAGCATGCTGAAATTGGCCTCAGTTTACTGACCTTTCTTTTGGGTCACCCACACCTACATTCCTTTAGCCTTTTTCCTTCCACTTGTTCTCTTCAGATGATTTTTAATTTTCATTGATTTCACGCTTCTGAAATTGTTCTTATTTGTAAACCATAACTTCTCATCCACTAGTTTAATAGACAAGATTCTCCTTCTGCATGCTGATCTCTATCACTGTGCATGATGCAAAACCTCTCCCCGGGTCATCATCATGTGGATGAAAGTCTCTGGGTACAGCTTTTAAAAACTATTTTCTTTATTATTTTTATTTTATGCATGAGTGTATTGTCTGCATATATGTAAATGCATCCATGTCATGCAATGTCCAGAGAGATCAGAAGAGGGTGTTGGAGTCCCCTGGAACTGGAATTGCAGATGATTGCTAGTCACCATGTGGATGCTGGGAATGGAACTCAGGTCCTTTGCAAGAGCAACCAGTACTCTTAACCACTGAGCCATCTCTCCAACCCCTGGGTACAGCTCTTCCTACCTTTTCTTTTCCTTCTCTAAGTGGGCACTCCTCCAAGCCCCTGCTCTAATGTGTGCTCTGATGCCAGCTCTGTTTTCTTGCCATTGGCCCCTGACTCAGAATGGTCTCACCTTCTCATAACTTGCCTTCAGGCCTCAGTGTGGGTGCCACTTCCCAGGAAGAGCATCACTGTAGCCACCTACCAGTTCTGCTGCACTGGGTTGTGATTTGTGCCTTGGTGTTGTCCCCTCCCCAGCATCCGAGCTTCCAGAAACTGTTATGGACAACCCAGTGGATGTTGAGTCTGCAGAGATGATTAAACTCTTTCTTCCAGCTCTGCTTATTCCCAGCCAGTGGTACCAAGAACTGTCCTTGGTCCCCGAGACTCTGGTCTCTTTTGCTCAGTACTCTGCCTCAGTGGCAGTGTCTGTCATTGCTCTCTCCTGTGCATTTCCTCTTCCCCTCCCCTCTTTTCTGGTGCAGACTAGTTCGGGCCATCCTCTTCCTTCACTAAGATGTAGGAATAACCCTTGTGCCTGGATCTTCCATCACCAGCTTCTCCCCTCACTTCCTGTGGTAGAGGTCTGACATGTAGAAACGAAGCTGTGACTGAAACCCCTCAGTGCCTCCCTAGTGCCCCAGGGTCAGGGCCAGCTTTCAGCATGTCACAAAGCCATATTAATCTGATATGGTTTCCTCCCCATCCTGTTTCTGACCTCACTTGCACAGCCTGCATTTAACCATGAGTAATAGCTGACAGGTCCTCAACACCTGCATCTGCCTGCCCTTCTTCAGGCCACCTTGAGAATGGGTATCAGAATTTCTAGGCATGGTTCCTTCTCTTATAGAGTTTTGATCACTTTCCTTCTAAAAGACCAAAAGGAGTGAAAATGTTATCATAAAATAGCTATTGAGATAGATACTTGGGCTTGATCCACTTTCTAATGTGTCCTCAGATGGAGTCTTCCAAAAATGCCCTAGGGAGTGAGCAATGGCCCACTAAGTGGATGTGTCTATAAAGCATCATGATATGCTTAGATTTGTCTCCATATGTAGTTTGAACTTATTCCTGGCTTTGGTTTTGCTGGGGTCTTTGCCTTCTTCCTCCCTTATAAATGGTGATGAGAATCAACAATAGAGAATAATTCTGGGCTTATATAATTTTCTTTAAAACCTGACATCTTCAGTTTAAAATGTTAGGCTTGGAGCAGATCACAAAGGAATAATTATTTCATTGAGAATATTTGAGATAACATTCTGCAAATGTGTCTTAACTTACCAGATTCTTCATAGCCTAGTAATGCTCCTTTCTTGTGGAGACTCACCTTAAAAAAGAAAAAAAACTCGGGGGCTGGAGAGATGGATCAGCAGTTAAGAGCACTGACTGCTCTTGCAGAGGACCTGGGTTTGAGTCCCAGTACCCACATGGCGGCTACGAACCGTCCTTAACTCCAGTTCCAGGGGAATCCGTCTCTCTCTTCTGACCTCCGTGGCATTACACAACACGGGTGCATATTTTTATTTACTATTTTACTTTATGTGTATGAGTGTATTGCCTGCATGTATGTGAGTGCACCCATGTCGTGCAATGCAGCGGCGGTCAGAAGAGGGCTTTGGAATCCCCTGGAACTGGAGTTAAGGACAGTTAGTTCGTAGCCGCCATGTGGGTGCTGGGAATCGAACCCAGGTCCTCTGCAAGAGCAGTCAGTGCTCTTAACTGCTGAGCCATCTCTCCAGCCCAGTAAATAAAATATTTTTTTAAAAAAGAAAAAAAAAAACCCTCAGTATGGAACTGACAAAACACCCAGGTAACTCATAGAGTTGGTAAATTGTGTGTGTGTGTGTGTGTGTGTGTGTGTGTGTGTGTGCGCGCGTGTGTGTTGTGTGTGCATGCAGGTAGTGCAGACTGAGGCCACAGAGCAGGGAGAGTAAGCCTGAGTGCATTCCTCCCTGTAGTCAGGGTCACGGACACACCCACTCCTTTCATTCCTTTCTGGAAGGCTCTACCCAGCAGGAGAGGTACTGCAGAAGTATTCTTTGTAGAGAATATGCAGTATGGAGAATGCGCCCAATTAGAGCCCCCCACCCCCAACTTGCACCTGCTCTGACCTGAGCTCCTTTGGGGTGCCTCAGTGGAGCAGGAAAGTACCTTCTTAGTTCTGATAGGCAGAGTGCTGCCTGGCAGCCTGGCAGCCTGGTGCTATTCTGAGAGTCCTCTGCTGGTTTCCAGAGGGTAGGGATGGCATTTGACTTTTTCAGAACATGGCGCACTCTTTTTGGTCCTCAGGTGAAGAATTAAATTTCTGTGAATTTAAAGGGAGGAATTTTGTGGGTTTTGAAACTGTAATGTGTCTATTTAATTTACTCTTTCAATCCCTCAGATATTAAGAGTCCAAGTTGAAATACACACACACACACACACACACACACACACACACACACACACAAATACACACGGCACCATGACCCACAATAGGCCATTTGTTCCTTTAGTCTTCTGTTGGCAGAGAAAAAAATATTTTAGTCTTCAGAGATATCCAGTATTGCTTATTTATTTCTGACTTTTCATTACGGGGAGAGAAACTTTGAAAATTTAATTTTCTTAAGAAGAAGTGCTGTGGAGAGGAAAACAGAAAGTGGGCAGAGATACATCATTTCCCTCACCCACCTCTTTTCCTCTGAAACCCTTCCCACTTGAGGGATGTGCCTTGTGCCTGCAGCACATGGAGGTGACTGGACTCCCCAGCTGCTGACTAATAGGACCTGGACTGCCTGACTGCCTGACATATTTCACATGTTCCAGAACAGCTGTGCCTTCCAAAGGGACTCTATCAGGAGCCATAGGGCAACACCATCAGACTGCTGCCAACCCCCACTGCTCTTGGCAATGAGGAGGCAAAGCTAGAAGGCTATGGTAACAAGCACCTTTAGGTGCTGATGACAACTCTTGGTGGGTCTTCCAGAGAGCCAGTGATGTGATGACCTCATGTGCCAGAAGCCATTTACAGGCTGGCATTGGATTAGGCAGCAGGCAGCACACAGACCCGCAGGGACTGCGCTCACAGTAGGCTTAAGGGAGACTGGAGAGGTAACAGTGGGAGATCTTTCCAATCTTGGCTTAGCTGTCACTGCTTTTATGACCTTGACCCATTCTGAAACCTCATTTTGCCTCCATTTTTCTATCAATAAAATGGGCTTAGTGGCCCCCTGCAGATGGTGAAGGTAAGATATAATGTTGGTCAAGCATTTAGTAGGGGCTCAATACAGTGACAAAACTCAAGATGAAGCTGTCATTTTGTTTATTTTTATTTTATGTGTATGTATGTGTGCCTGAGGATATGTATGTATACCGTGTGTATTAGGTGCCTACAGAGGCCAGAAGAGAGCTAAGGTGCCCTGGAACTGGAGCTACAGACAATTGTAAACCACCCAATGTGGGTCCTCTGCTAGAGCAGTAAGAGCTTTTAACCAGTGAGTCCCAGAAACTTTTATTTTTATCACAGAACATAGCTGCACATCTCCTAATAGGTATTGATATGCTCCTGTAAGAATTTCCACTTTCATTGTAAGACTACTAGCTTCAGTTTAGGAGAGAGATGAAGTGCCTTATCACATGTTTAAGTTCCTTTGTTATTTATCCCCAGTGCAGGACTTAGAAAAGCAACAGGAAGAGGCCACCTAGCCAAGAATTTGTTTTATCAACTTCTCTCTTGGAGACTTCTCCTATAGAGCCTAGGGAAACCATGTATCTTTTGCTCAAATCAAGGATTTTTCCCTTTAAATATGTTAGGTTAGCTTATTCTAGGCTGAGATGAATATTGAGGAACTGAAAGTTTCCTGTCTGTTATCAATTCTAATGCCCTTTGTGAAGGGAAATGGTTATAAATTATTACCAGTTAATTAAATGAGTGTTTCCCTTGGGTCCTGCGCAGAGGCTTTTATCCAAGTCTGTTTAGAATCATGGAACATTAGTGCTTAAAGAGTTTTGAGAAAACACCTTCATCTCATGTGCAAGGAGATGAACCAGGGATGTAAGTGACCTGTGCAGCTTCTACAAAGCAGTGCCAGTCTGACATAAGCATTGGTTGAGAGGTAAGGATGGGCTGCTGGGGACCAGTGGATGTAGCCAGCTGATAATTACTAAGTATCTAGGTGTGGGATGCTGGTGACCAGTGATTGTATACAGCTCAGTGTCATTACTAAGCAGTGTGTCCTTCTATGCCATATAACCCTGATGTGTCTTAAGTGCTATTATGTATTTTTTAACTTTAATTTATTTTATGTGTATGGGTATTTTGTCTACATGTAAGTGCACCTGTGTCATGCAGTGCCCATAGAGGCCAGAAGAGGAGCTGCGGTCCTTTTCTGAGCTGGAGCTGTGGATCCTCCTGTGAACCTGGAGCTGTGGTCCACTCTTGTGAACTGGAGCTGTGGTCCTGTACTGGGAGTTGGAGCAGTGCTCCCACCTCCGTGAGCCAGAGCTGTGGTCTCCTCCTGTGAACTTGAGCTCTGGTCCCCTCCTGTGAGCTAGAGTTGTGGTCCTTTCCTGTGAGTTGGAGCTGTGGTTCCCTCACATGAGCATGAAGCTTTGGCCCCTTACCGTGGAGTCATGGTTGGTTCTACATCCCTTTGGTGGTAGGCTGACGGTGGAGCAGAGTAGAGCATGGAGGACTTCCTGATGTTGAGCAGCAGTGTCAGTCTTCTCTGAGTGACTACATTTCCCACAGTCCCCTCCCCAGAGGTTCAAAGTTGTACATGGCAGAGACTTTGCCTCTTTTGCTGGGGACAGGGAAGGCCTCTGTTATTTGCAGATTCTGGTCTTGGGAGGACTAATTCTCCCACCTCCCCTGAGGCCCAGCTGTCGTCCTGGATATCCAGACCTTGATGTTGGACCTCTCCCATTCCCAGGCACCAAGAGATTTTCCATGATACAGCCCCAGTATGCCTTCATCTATGCCCTGATGAACTTCTAGAAATAAAAATCGCAGTCTGGGGCTGGACGTGGTCATGCACACCTTTGATCCCAGCACTTGGGAAGCAGAGGCAGGCAATCTCTGTGAGTTCAAGGCCAGCCTGAATAGAAAGTGCTGTAGTAACTAAACTGAAATGATCCTCAAACTAAAAATACGTAATTATATCTTGGAATATAAATTCTGTATGCCTACTGTAATTTTTGAATCTTATTTACTGACAAAACTGTACTACTAAGCCTCAACAATGTGAAATTTGTCACTGGTTCTATAATGTGAGTTTGCCATTCAGTCCCTTTCTAAGTTCTCCAACCTGTACAGTCTTTCAATGTAATCATGTTACTTCTTAAAGAAAGCAATGCTGGGCTGGAGAGATGGCTCAGTGGTTAAGAGCACTGACTGCTTTTGCAGAGAACCCTCATTTGATTCCCAGCACCCACATGGCGGCTACAAACCGTCCTTAATTCCAGTTCCAGGGGAATCCAAAGCCCTCTTCTGACCTCCATGGCATTGCATGACGCGGGTGCACTCACATACATGCAGACAATACACTCATACACATAAAAGAAAAATAATAAATAAAATATTTAAAAATAAATAAAAAAGAAAGCAATGCTAATACAAAAAATTAAAAAAAGATTTATTTGTTTTTATTTTATGTGTATGGGTGTTTTGCCTGCATGTTTGTAAGTGCACCCGTGTCATGCAATGTCCATGGATGTATAGAGGGAGGGTGTCCGATCCCCTGGAACTGGAGTTACAGATGGTTGTGAACTGCTATGTGGATGCTGGGACCAAATCCGGGTCCTTTGCAAGAACAGTCAGTGCTCTTAACTGCCAAGCCATTTCTCCAGCCCTCATTACATATTTTTTTAAACATTTATTTATTTACTTATGTATGTGTATATTTATTTATTGTGGGTGTATATGTGGGTGCATGTGTACCACAGCACACATGTAGAGATCAGAAGACAACTTGC
Source organism: Nannospalax galili (assembly GCF_000622305.1). Lineage (NCBI taxonomy): Eukaryota > Metazoa > Chordata > Mammalia > Rodentia > Spalacidae > Nannospalax > Nannospalax galili. The sequence goes on along the minus strand of NW_008353267.1, from coordinate 3,006,567 downwards.
ATGAGTCAGTTCTCTCCCTCTACACGTGGGTTCCAGGGTTTGGGTGTAAGAATCTTTATCTACTGAGCCAGCTGGCAGGCCCTGGGTTTTGTTTTTTCTTTTTCTTTCTTTTTTTTTTTTTTTCTCTTTTCGAGTCAGGGTCTCCCTGTAGCCCCAGCTGGCCTGGCACTCACTAGACCAGGCTGGCCTGGATCTCACAGAGATCCGCCTGCCTCTGCCCCCCGAGTGCTGGGACTAAAAGCGTGCACCATCATGCCTGGCTCCTGTTATGTACTTTTTTTTTTTTTTTTTTGCAAAGCTTTGTCACATAGTATTTTGTCTTGCAATAAATATTATCATCCTATTTTATAGGTAAGGACGCCAAGGTGTTAAATGACCTTCCTATTGAGCTCATTACACCCAAATCAACCGATGTTTGTTGAGTGGCAGCTTGGTTCAAGGAATTCTGCTGGGCCTCTGGGGGAACAAAGTGTCAGATGCCCCTGGAATGGAACTGACTCACTTATGCAAGTGCTGAGATTTAGATGTATGAAAATTTAGCTAACTATTCAAGAATATAGTTGAGTGTTAAAACAGTAGCTGAGATAGGAATTTGAGATTGGAGGGATCAACAGTGGATGTCAGGTCTCTTTGGCAACCTGGCAACCATCCCTTCCTCCTGCTTCTGGGCTTTGTCTTCTTCCCAGATGTGCTTTGGTGAGCCTTACCTCCTACAGCACAATGGAACTACTCTGGGAAATTCTGAACACCTGGCATTGGCCCCAGTGGCTGGGAGGTTTCCAGTGAAGATGGGAATGGATGGATGGCTAGGCAGGTGATAGGAAGAAACAGAGGCTTCCCAGGCCTCACATAGCAGAAACAAAGGTGTGGCTGTGTAATGGACGAGGGAACAGGCCTGACTCGAGGAGCAGGTTCACAGAATGGAATTTGGAAAGAGAAGTTTGGGTAGGTTAGTGGAAAGGCAAACAAAAGGGAACCCAGATATTCTTGAAAGTCTGCAGGGTGTTTTGTTTTTAAGGCCCCAGGAAGCCCCTTGATGGGAGGTGGTGATGAGACCGGCACTGGAAAAAGGGTTCTTGGGTAACCAGGTGGAGACATTCTTTGCTTGCTTTTTGCAGAGGTGGGGATTCACATCTGGAGGGCAAAGGATGAGTGAAGGACTCTAGTGATTCAGGGATTGAAAAGACAGACCCGCGGGAGCTTGAGTGGCTCCAGGAATTTTAGCCTGAGAGTTTGGAAGAATGGTAGCACAGACAGTTCCTTGAAGCTTAGGGAGAGCATGGAATAGAGCCATTTAAAGTTGGAATCAGCTTCTCAGAGAGCACCTAGCTCAGGGTTCCCAGGTGATGGTTCATGGTCTGACTGTGTCAGGGCCACCCAGAACTTTCAAAAACAACAGATGCCTTCCCTTAGGTTTCCCCAGATAATTGAGCCTGTGGATTGTTGGTCGTATCTGGGGGTCTCGGTATTTAACACCTCTCCGGTGATTCTGTGGTACAGAGAGATTGAGTGGCTTGTCTAGAGTCACAGAATAGAGAGGACAGAGCTGGTATTAGAGCCAGGTCTCCCCTGGCTTTGCTGCCAGCCACATACAGAGACTAAGTCTGGACAGAGAGGTGAGGTGTTTGGGCAACATGGATTCCTGTGGATACAATCTTGATTCTTTTGAAGTGGAGGTTCCTTGGGACTTGAACTCAAGGGACAGATTAATGTGAAGATGCACAATGGAGTCATCAAATACAGGACATTCTGTCTATCCAAGGGCTGTTAGGTACTCGGTCAATGTTTAGGGACCGAAAGCACTAGAATAGTAGGTACAGAATGTAAAGAATTCAGAATGGAAACCATGCAGATGGCCGATTCCATGGTAAAAGCTAAAAAAAAAGCAGAGGCAAAAGACGATGGGGAGGGGGGTTGGCTAGGGGAAGGATGAAGACAAGCTACTTCCATAAGAGAATCACTTTTTAAACTGAAGTATTATTGATATACATTTCAAAGTGAAGACTTAGAATCCACAAATCGATAGTTAGATGATTTTAGACAAAGTCAGCAAGTGTGTACATTGGAGAAAGGAAAGTCTCTTCAATAAATGGTGCTAGGGAAACTGGATATCTATACACAGAAAAAAGAGACCAGACCTCTCTCACTATATACAAGAATGAACTCAAAATGGGTCCAAGACTTAAATGTAAGACCTCAAACTTCCAAACTACTAGAAGAACAAGTAAAGGGAAATGCTTCAGGACATTTGAGCTAAGAATTGGGGGGACATAATAACAAAAGTGGATATTGACAAATGAGAGGACATCAAACTGAAAACCTTCTGCAATGCAAAGGAAACAGTCAGCAGAATGAAGAGATGGTCTACAGAACAGAAGATCTTTACAAACTTTACAAAACAAGGGTTTTCATTTCTAGAGTATGTGAGAAGCCCAAAGAAGTTTATCATCAAAAGCTCAAAACAATCTGATTTAAAAATGGGCCAATGACTTAGATAGATATTCTCAAAGGAGGATATAGCTAAGATGTGGAAAAATAAAATAAAAGCTCAGGATCACTAATTAGGGAAACGTAAATCAAAACCACATCCCATTCCAGTCAGAATGGCACCTCATGTAGTCTAGGCTAGCTTCAAACTCATTATATACCTGGGGGTGATCTTGAACTGCTGATCCTCCTGCCTAAGCTTCCTAAGTAATGGAAATACAAACATAAATCTTGGTTCTGTCATTTGTATTTTAATTTTGTTTTTTTTTTTTTTTTTTTTTTTTTAAATGCTGGTGAGATTGTAGAGAAAAGGGAACTTTCTGTTTTTATAGATTTGCCTAATCTGAGTGTTTTATGTAAGTGCAGTCATACAGGATGTGTGGTCTTCTGTGATTAGTTGCTTTCACTTAGCATACTGTTTTCAAGATTCATCTACTCCTGCTGCCAGCCATATCTGGCCTCTTAAAATGGACTTCTAGCTGAATTCATTTGTGCCTGGAGGATGTGTTTCAAGAATTAAAACTGGGCCAGGTCTGGTGGCACTTGCCTTTAATTCCAGTATTTAGGAGGCAGAAGCCAGCGGATTTCTATGAGTTCAAGGCTAACCTGGTCTACGTAGTTCCAGGCCAGCCAGAGCTACACAGGGAGACCCTGTTTCAAATAAATAAAATAAAATATAGCCAACCGCGTGACTTCCTAACATAGAATTCTTCAACATTTCTGTTCCCTTCCATTGTAATAGCCCAAATTCTTAGGCGTGACACAGCCCTGGACAGAATGCTCCTTCCTACCTTTCAGTCTCAGCCAGCTCAGTGCCTCAAACACATGCAACCTGCACCCACGTCTTTTAAGATTCTTGTACACTTTTTAACAAATAGTACTAATGAGTTGTTAATGAAGTTGGACTCCTGCATCATAAATTGTGTAAACATTAACTCACAATGTATCAAGACCTAAATGTAAGGAGCAAAATTTATAAAATTCTTAGAAGAAAACATAGGAATAAATTTTCTGATAGTGGACTTGACAATTATTTTTTTCAGATCACACCCAAAAGTACAAGTGTCCAGTAAAAATTAAGCTACAACAAAATTAAAACTTTTGTGCTATAATCAAGTCTATCAATAAAGTGAAAAGACATTATACAGAGTAGGGGAAAATATTGTAAATCATCTCAATTAAAGGACTTGTATCTAGGATACATGAAAAACCCTCACAATTAAATGATTAAAGATAACCTCACTTTAAAACGAGCAAAGGATTTGAATACACACTTTTCAGAAGATGGTATGCAGATGACCAATGAACATATGAAAAAATGCTCATCATAATTAGTTGTGACAAAAACATAAATCAAACCACAATGAGAAAACATTTTACTCCCAGGAGGATGGCTACAATCTAAAAGACAGAAAATAACAGGGCTTGATGTGGATATGGAAATATTAGGATTCTTGTGTATTGGTGAGGATGTAAAACAGTCACTTTGAACAAGTACTTTGGTAGTACCTCAAAATGTGAAACATGGAATTTTCATTAGACCCAACAGTTCTACTTCACCTATACTCAAAGGAACTGAAAAATATATGTTCACAGAGAAACATACAGAAATATTGATAGCAACATTATTTATAATAGTAAAAATGGAAAACAACCTAAATGTTGCTCAGTCCACTGATTAATTAAAGGATAAATTGTGATGAGTCCATACAGTAAAATACTATTCATTAATAAATAATGAGAGGCAGGAGGTAGAGTGATAAAGGAGACTGAGGAAATAGATTCATGGTGAGGAACCTGGGGTTCTGGTCTGAGGTACTAGGTAAATGATGGGGTCAGGAATGGAAGAGGGTATGTTTTTGGGTGGCACATGTCACACTGAAGCAGAGGTTTTCAGAGAAAGGCTGTCATAGGTTTGGGGAAAGGCCTGTGTTGAGATTTATGAACTGACCCTGGCACTGCTCATCATCTTCAGCCCCTAGAGGTGCCTATGTTCTCTTCTACTCCTTCCTCAAAGTTGAAAATTGTAAGAATTCATGCGTCAGAGTTTTTTAATGGAAAGAAAAGAAGGTTGAAGAATAGCAAGAGATAGCAGAGGAGGGAGAGGGAAAGAGGCAGGGAGAAAGGGGGAGAGAGGGAAAGGAGGAGGGAGAGAGAGAGGTTTGTGGGAGCTTGAGAAAGCTAGAGAAGAGTAAGAGGAGGGCCATAAAGGAGTGATGTCCTGCAGGTGATGATCCTGACTAGTCTGTGGGTGATGAAGGTGATGAAGATGCACCAGTCATTGGATTTGACAGGATGAGGTGAGGCTGTAAGAGCTGTGTAAGGGATGGAGGGAGTGCAGGACAGCATGCAGAGGGGATGTAAGTTAAATTCTTGTTTCATTCTCTTCTGCTAAAGATATGAGTAAGACTTTTGTGTGTAAGTGATAGAAAACCCCAAAGTGTTTGGATCATAAAAGAGGCATTTAGGAGCTCAAACAATTGAAAACTCAAGAAGGCTAGAACATGACTTGATCCACAGATTGAAATGACCTCATCAAGACTCGGTCTCCTTCTGTCTCTCACTCTCTCCTCTTTGCCTCATTCTGTTTTCCTGTGGTGTCACGGGGTGCCAGATACTTCACAGTTTCTACCCTTCCAGACTGAAGAGAGACCTTGTCTCTTTCTTGCAGATCTGGAATTCCTAGTTGGATCTATTTAAATTTTATGCTCAAACTTGAACTCCTGAAGTTAAGAGGAGAGAGTTACTGATGGCCAGAAATGAGGGCTATACATTCTAGGCGACTGTACTAGTTACTTGTCTTGTTACTGTGACAGAATACCTGACTAAAGCAACTGAAGGAAGGAAGGGGCTATTTTGACTCACAGTTTGAGGGTGCAGTCCATCATGGTGGGGAAGTCATGGCAGCGGAAGGCCGAGGCAGCTGGTCACATTGCATCTGCAGTCAGGAGGCAGAGTGCTGTGAAATGTTTGTGCTCAGCTTGCTTTTTCCTTTTATTCAGTCCAGGACCCCAGCCGTGAATGGCACTGCCCACATTTAGGGTGGATCTTCCCACCTCAGTTACCCTAATCTAGATAGTCCCTCACAGACATGCCTAAGGGTGTGTCTCTTCAGTGATTCGAGATCAAGTTGGCATTGTTAACCATCATAGCCTGTCATTTGGGTTGGGGGAGGCTCATGTTCTGATTGGCTAATCTTAGGTCACTTGGGCACTCTGGAACTGGGGTAGAATCCTAGATGAACCATTTGAACTACAAATGAGGGATGGTTATTTCTCAAAGGTCAACTGCTGTGCCAGACTTTGCAATGTACATCATGTTCTAGTAAGACAGTGTCCACTAGGAGTGTAGGGGACAGAACTAGAGTCAGTGAGTGAAAATTATTGATCTCACCATGTTTTGTTTAGAGAAAGAACTTCCTATGGACTATAGGAAGGAAAGAAGCCAGCTGTTGATGTTGGCAGTCGACTGTCCATGGGGATATCCAACCAAACACCCTGAATAAATGACAATAGCCTATCTTTCTTATAACTTCCAAGATCCCAAGTTTTTCTGGAATACAGTAAAGAATGCATCTTTACATTAAAATCCAGTATGTTCATCTGTATACCAAACTTCAAAAGAAAAATTCATGAAATTGGGGTTTGAGAAGGTAGACCAGTCAGAGATATACCTACCGACCAAGTATGAGGGCCTGAGTTTGCATTCCCAGCATCTACATGAAAGCTGGGCTCAGCGGTATATCTTAGTTTGTTTCTTCATTGCTGTGACAAAATACTCTGACCACTACCAACTTGGGAAGGAAAGGGTTTATTTTATCTTATATCTCCTGGGTCACAGTTCATCAGGAAGCCCAAGGAAGGAACTCAGAGCAAGAACTTGGAGGCAGGAGCTAGAGCACAGGCCATGGAGGATCACTGCTTACTGACTTGCTCCCCTGGCCCCTGCTCAGCCTGCTTTCTTATACAACACAGGCCCACCTGCTCAGGGGTGGCACCACCCACAGTGGGCTGGGCCCTCCCATATCACACAACAATCAAGAAGATGCCTCACAGACATGGCCACAGGCCAGTTCAATGGAGGCAATTCCCCAATTGAGGCTTCCTCAACCCAGGTGTGTCAAGTTGACACTAAAGCTATCTAGCATGGTAGTGTGAGTGGGTAACCCCAGCACTGCACAGGGTAGAGACAGGTGGATCCCTGGAGCTGGTTGGCCAGGCAGGGATGAGCTACCAGTTCAATGAGAGACCTTGTCTCAAACCTAAGGAAAAGAGTTTGAGGAAGACTCCTAATGTTGATCTCTGACCTCCATGTGTACACATATGATCTGTACCTGCATACATATGAACACACATGAACACAGGTACATGTACATGCCCTACACATACACACATTCACATAAAGTTTAACAAAATAATGCTTTTCTTTAATGTTCTTGGTGTATTTACATTTTCTGTTCTATTCGATTCTACTTAAAAATCCCTGTAATGTGCAATCTACTAACTTGTTTTCATGGCCCTCTGACTGAGTCTTGACCTGCACTTTGGTACCCTGTTCTTAAGTCCCTTGTGTTAGCACATCTGCTGGAGGTGGACAAGGCTTGGAGGTGTGTCTTGAATCTGACCTGTCTGCAGTGGTGACACCAGTTAAAAATGAGGAGGTGATGTTTATCTCTCCTCTCTCTAACACTTCTGCCATGGTTTCTCCATTTAAAGTGTCCCCATTTTCCTCATTTATCGCTTGATAATACCAGTCTCCTATGGTCCCACCTCTCTTGAGCTCCTTCTTTCCCTTTATCCCCAAGGTTCTTGTATAACCCTCCCACCCCCTCCCATTTAAATAACCCCATTTTTATCCATTTCTCCCTTAGTAACACCTCTCTCCCATCCTTCTCTCTCAAGTTCTTTCTTTCTCTTTACCTCCCTGGTTCCTAGTCATTATTCTGGTTCCTGTAGTTATGTCTGAATACACACTCACTTAAGAAAGATTTGGTGCTAGGATCCACATATAAGGGAGAACATACGTCTTTTGTTTTTCTGAGTCTGTGTTACTTCACTTAGTAAAACAGTTTCTAGTTCCATCCATTTACCTGCAAATTTCATGATTTTGTCTTTCTTTACTGCTGAATAGAATTCCATTGTGTAAATGTACCACATTTTCATTATCCACTCGTCAGTTGAGGGACACTTAGGTTGCTTCCGTCTCTTAGCTATTGTGAAAAGAGCAGCAACAAACATGGATGTACAAGTGTCTACAACAGGATGAGTTCTTGGGTATATGCCAAGGAGTGGTATAGCCGGGTCAAATGGTAGGTTCATTTGTAGTTTTTTAAGAGTTCTCCACACTACTTTCCATAGGGGTTGAACAAACAAGTTTGCAGCCCCACCAGCAGTGGATGAGTGTTTCCCTTTCCCACATCCTCTCCAACATTTGGTATCATTTGTTCTCTTGATCTTAGCCATTCTGACTGGGGTAAGGTGGGTGAAATCTTAAAGTGATTTTAATTTGCGTTTCCCTAACTACTAATGATGATCAACACCTTTTAAGATGTTTCATAGCCATCTTTACTTCTTCTTTTGAGAGCTCTCTGTTCAGATCCTTAGCCCGTGTTTTAACTGGGTTACTTGGTTTCTTGGCCTATTGTGTGTGTGCAAGCACCTGATTCTCAGTGGCGTTGTCTCCTGCTGCCTGCTGGAGAGCTTCTGGCCTGTTAGAGTGGAGTGGCCATCTTTGTCGGCCCTCTGGGCATTGTTGGCAGGGGTTGATGTGCTAGCTGTGGGTGTAGGATGGCAGAGGCAGCCAGGCTGTCTGTCCGCAGGTTGGCAGTGGCCCCGACCAACAGCAGTTTATGTTGTGAGATCATTTTGTGTGTGTGTGTGTGTGTGTGTGTGTGTGTGTGCGTGCGTGCGTGCGTGTGTGTGTGTGTGTGTGTGTGTGTGAGTTCTCTGCCAGGCCTTTTTGTTGAAGGTGAGGGAGTGGCTTTTAAAAATAGCATATTTTTTACTTGAAACAAGTCAAGGCAGAGAGTAGAGACAATTAGACACTGACATCCTGTTTAGTCATCTCTCCAGAGAGCTCTATTTTCAGAACTGTTCAGTAGAGGTTCACAAAGGGTGTCAAGGTAGGTAAGATGTAAGTTAGGGTTCGTCATGATGCAAGCAGGTTGATTTGAACATGGAAGTGATTTATAGTATGGTAACCCCTCTGGGGACAGATTTCATGCAGAGAAAGGCAGTGTCTAAGAACAGGGTTTCACAGCACAAAGGTAATGCTTTCTAGCCCATACAAAGCATCCATCATTTATTGTGAAAAGTATCTAATCCAACTGTGATATAAGAATAAAAAATATGTGGAAGTAATCGAAAGGCCAGCCCACTCTGAGGGATCTTGGCTTACTGCTAAGTTCTGTAATGGAAGCCTGGCCAGAATGCTGCATGACTGTTCCCCTAAACTCTGAGAGAACAGGGAGATGGGGTGGTGAAATAGCTAGGCCACTCTAGCACCACCCTCAGTGGAGTCAGAGGGAAGCCCTGGTCTGGCACATTCTATTGTCCCATGCAGTTTGCCAAGTATGTAAATGTATTGATCTACCCCCAGAGATCATCTTCTCTGTCTATAGTTGGCCTTGCTTGACTTTCTTCTTCCAGATGAAAGGTCATAGATGGAGTGGAGCCATGAGTGGATTCTGACAGATTTATTTTAGGACATTTGTAAATGCATATATTTGAGTCCACAAGCTTCTCGTGCTGCAGAGTTTTGAGACATGGGTGGGCAGTGAAATTAGGGTCCTGCAGGAAGACAGGCAGAGCCTGCCGGCCAGGGTTTGTGAAGATCAGAAGATCAGAGCAGATCTGAAGGGTGCAGTTCCATCCTTGGTGCTCCACTCTTTGAGGGTCTTTAGAAAGAATGACTAGATGTCTCAGCCGATGTTGAAACTCCTAGGAGCAGTCAGAAGGGAGCAGGCCCCACACCCCCTTCCCTGTGCTTCCTTACCGTGGACTAGACTTTAGTGGAAACAGATTCTTCATACTTTTTACTCCATAAAACTAAAGATTTGCAATTGACTGAGCCACATTCATTCATCACCTTGCCTGTTTCAGTTGTTTCTCCTCATATACTTGCCATGAGTTTCAATTGCATGCGGCTCCTTCTCGAGGTGGTCATAAGGAATGGATATCTCAAAAGCATTAAGCAAGCATATGCCCCCCTCTGTACCATGCCGGGCAGCAGAGAGAGAGAGGGAAAATTCAAGAGGGAAGATGCTCTGAGGAGAGTTTCTTTCAGATTGACTTTCTAAGCCTCCCCAGCTCCTAAGCGGTTACCTGTTTCCTTGCCCCCCTGCTATGCAATGAAAGGCTTAGATTCAATTTATGGCTATAGTTTATATATTTAGGCATCTCTGTGAAGGATTATTTAAGATACACAAAAAATAATTTAATATTAAAATGTAATGTGTATTTTTTTTCTCTCTTTCTAGGTGGATCTGGAGCCTGAGGGGAAGGTGTTTGTGGTAATAACCCTAACCGGGAGTTTTACTGAAGGTAGGACTGAGTTTTGGGTAGTTTCTAGTATATTTATAATTTCAGTACATAATTAGGAGGAATTTCTATCATGGAAATTATAGCAGGACAGTTTCCTAAAGATAAAACCTCCAGAAGATGCTTAAAAATCACCCTTGTAAGTTTTGGGGGACTGGATGAATTTTGTTGCCCAGCAATCGATTATTGGCTCACATATGGCCAGGTTTAATGACTTTCGTAGGTCTGTCAGTTTTGTGTCATGTTATCATATTCAGTGAGTTTTTATTTTATCCATGATTACCCTCACTGAAGTGCTGCACTGCCTTGCTTCTTTTGAGTCATGCCTCTTAAACTCTCCTTTAGCCTTGGTTTTGTGCCAAGCTTTTCGTTTGCCTCTGGATGTCTCTAAAAGACATTTGAAGATCATATTCCCTCCTTTATAATCTCCACTTGATTCTTATCCTTTAAGGGATCCTGTGCTTTATTTGCTGCTACCAAACTGTTTACCCCACAGAAATTCTTTTTTTCCCAAATCGAGGAGAAATTTACATATGGTGAAGTGAAAGATCAGAAGTGAGTAACTTGGTCAGACATGGGTGGTATGCACCTTTAATCCTAGTACTCTCGAGGCAGAGGCAGGTGGATCTCTGTAAGATAGAGGCCATTCTGGTCTACACAGCAAGTTCCAGGCCAGCTGGAAGAGACCTTGTCTCAAAGGAGACCTTGTCTCTAAAAGACAAAAAAACTGAATAATTTGAATTTCAACAAATGCAGAGACAGTAATTAGCTTCATGATCCAAAATACAGAACCACTCTGTCAAAAGTTTCCTTATGCTTTTTGTAAGTCCCTCCTGTTGTCCAAGGTAATAATAAGTACAATGCTTTCCTGTCCCATGAAGCAGTTTTCCCATTCTAGGGTTCATGTATGGAATTGTGTGGTATGTCTCCTTTTGTGTCTAGCTATTTTTGCTCAGTATCATTTCTGTGAGACTCATTCATGCCATTGTAATATGAGTATTTAAAAAATATTTCATTCATTATTTTTATTTTATGTGTCTGAGTGTATTGCCTACATGTATGTGAGTGTACCCGTGTCGTGCAATGCCATGGAGGTCACAAGAGCGCTTTGGATTCCCCTGGAACTGGAGTTAAGGACGGTTAGTAGCTGCCATGTAGGTGCTGGGAATCGACCCCAGGTCCTCTGCAAGACCAGTCAGTGCTCTTAACTGCTAAGCCATATCTCCAGTCCCGTAATATGAGTATTTTACCTTTATTTTGAATAATATCCCAACCCCACATCAGATGATTTTTTTTTATTACTTTATGGGAGTTCTTATGTTTTCTCAATGTGAGACCTATGTGAAAATATGTATGACACATGACGAACATTTCCCCATCTCCCACAGCCTTTGCTCCTTTTCTTCCTACTGGGCATTAAAGTCAGGGTCTGTGTATGCTGTGCAAGTGCTTTACCACAGAGCACATCCTCAGTCCCTTTTTATTTTCTGCTTTTGAGATGGAGTCTTACTAAGTTACCCAGGTAAACTTTAAACATGGGATCCTTCTGCATCAGCCTACAGAGTGGCTGGAATTACAGGCATGCATGATTATATCCATTCTTCTTGATTTTCTTTTTAAAAGAATTTTTAAAGTTCCCAGCATCCACATGGCAGCTAACAACCATCCATAACTCCAGTTTCGGGGGATCCAAAGCCCACTTCTGACCTCCGAGGGAATTGGATGACACAGGTGCACTCATATAACATGGAAAATAAAAATAATAACATAAAAGTTAAAACTGAGTCGGTGTGGTGGCACACGCCTTTAATCCCAGCACTTGGGAGGCAGAGGCAGGCGGATCTCTGTGAGTCCCAGGCCAGCCTGGTCTACACAGTGAGTTCCAGGCCAGCTGAGGCTAGAGGGAGACCCTGTCTCAAAAAGACAAAAAAAAAAAGTTAAAACTGTAAGTTTCTAAAATAACCTCTATAAGAGCAGTCAGTGCTCTTAACCACTGAGCCATCTCTCCAGCCTCTTTTGATTTTCTTTGTTTTATTCAACTTTAAAAAAATTTATTTATTATTTTTATTTTATGTGTATGCGTGTATTGCCTGCATGTAGGTAAGTTCACCCATATCATGCAATGCCCTTGGAGGTCAGAAGAGGCTGTTGGATCCCCTGGGACTGTAGTTACAGACAGTTGTTAGCTGCCATGTGGGTGCTGGGATTCAAACCAGGGTCTTCTGCAAGAACAACCAGTGCTACTAACCACTGACCCATCCCTCCAGCTGCTCTTTTGATTTTCTTAATGGTATCTTTGAGCAGAAGTTTTTAATTTTGATGGAGTTCAATGTATCAGTGACATCTTTCATAGTTTGTATGTTTTGTGTCCTCTTTATGAAGTCTTATCATTGGGTCACAGAGACAGCCACCGGCTTTATTTTAGAAACTTACAGTTTTATGTTGAAGCCAATGTTCCATCTGAATATTTGTGATATCGTAGGAATTGAGAGTGTATACGCATATATGCTCACATGTATGTGTATGCGTGTGTATACGTGTACTAATCCTATTGTTATAGCATCATTTGTTGAGAAGGCTTCCTGTTTTCCCATTGAATCATCATGGTGCCTTTGTTGAAAACCAACCGACCACATGTCCGAGTCTGTTTCTGGGCTGTCTATGTTGATCTGTTTGCTCATCCTTAGGTAGTACCACACTGCCCTCCTTACTCTTGCTTTATAGTAAGACTTAATGTTGAGTAGTGTGAGTCTTCCAACTTCTTGTTTGCTTTTTATTTTGAAGTTTGATGTCAATTTTAGAGTTGGCTTATATTTTTCTACACAAAAGCTTTTGGAAATTGGGTTAAATCTCTAGATCAATTTGAGAAGTGGCATCTTAATTATTAAAAGCACCTTCAAATCCATAAGCATGGTGTATCTCTCCCTTTGTGAATAGCCTTTAATGTTGCTCAGCAATATCATTAGGATTGCTAATATTATATAATTTTCAAGAGTTCTTGAAAAATTTTTTATTGCTAAGTACTTTAAGGTTTGTGGTGTTGCAAATGGAATTTTGAAATTTTCACTTGAAGTTGTTAATATAGAGAAATTGCTTTTTGTATATTGGCTTTATACACTTCTACCCCATTACTAAATTCACTTACTATTTCTAATAGATGTGTATTTGTGTGTGTGTATGCTTAGGTGATAACCATGTTGTCTATATAAAGACAGTTTTCTTATGCTTATGTGTCTTTTAAAATGCCTCATTGTATTCTGAGACTCCAGGACCTAAATCCTTGTCTCCTACTTGTTCAGTCTTGTGAGGAAGAACTTCAGTCTGAGCTGGTTTTTACTTTGGCAGCAGGTGTTCCACAGATGACTTCACTGAAGTGAAGAAGTTTCATTCTGGTTCTACTTTATCTCTTAGCCCTCCTCCCTCCTCCCTGGTTCCTTCCTTCCTTCCCCCTCCTCCTCCTCCCCTCCTTCTCGTCCTCCCCCTCCTCTTCTTCTTCAGTAAAAGTAACTGTTAAATTCTGACAAATGGGGAGCTAGAGAGATCGCTCAGTGGTTAAGAGCACTGGCTGCCCTTGCAGAGGACCTGGGTTCCGTTCCCAGCACCCACATGGCAGCTAACAACCATCTGTAACTCCAGTTCCAGGGTACTCTGATGCCCTCTCCTGACCTCTTTAGGCATTGCATGACATGGGTGCACTTACATGCATGCAGGCAATGCACTCATACACATTAAAAATAAATAAAAAAATTTTTTTTAAAATTCTGACAAATGCTCTTTCTTATTGATACTATAAGAAACAATAAGAGTTCTCCTTTATTCCTCTTCCTTTTCTAGCAAGTAGTAAAGTCACTGACTGATTCCCTCAATACTGTGAAGGCTTTTAAGAACAAAACTCTTTCACCTTTCTGAGTTCCAGGACAAATTCCATAGTCTTAGGGCAAAACTGGTGTTCCACAGAGATCCCAGAGTGTTTTAAGTCCTTTTAAATTTGTAGTGTTTTAGCTCCTACATTTTCTGGACATTTTGGGTCTTTCTTGCACATGCACAGTTTGATATATTTGAAGTTCTTCTTTCTGTGGCTCTGTCCTTCCTAGGATTTCTCTCTTGAATGTCCAGTTACCTGATGGTCCTGAGCTTTGCCATTTCACTTCTCAAGTTGATATAACTGTGGCTTCCAGTGGAGCCTGATGGCATAATCTGGAGGAAAGCTTACAAATATGGATCTTTTAAAAAAATATTTTATTATTTTTATTTTATGTGTATGCGTGTATTGCCTGCAAGTATGTGAGCGCACCCGTGTCGTGCAATGTCACCAGAGGTCAGAAGAGGGCTTCAGATTCCCCTGGAACTGGAGTTAAGGACAGTTCATAGCTGCCATGTAGGTGCTGGGAATCGAACCCGGGTCCCCTGCAAGAGCAGTCAGTTTTCTTAACTGCTGAGATATGGCTCTTGCCCACTGCGATTCCCTTTTCTCAGGTGACAGATTCCCTCTATTTTGTGCCTGGTTTTGATTGTTCTTTGGTATGCTCAATTAGTTTTATTTTTGTTTTTGTTTTTTTTAAAAGTATTTTATTATTTTTATTTTATGTGTATGCGTGTATTGCCTGCATGTAGGTAAGTGCAACCATGTTGTGCAATGCCCGTGGAGGACCGAAGATGCTGTCAGATCCCCTGGAACTGGAGTTGTGGACAGTTGTTAGCTTCTATCTGGGTGCTGGGATTCGAACCCAGGTCTTCTGTAAGAAGAACAGCGTTCTTAAGTGCTGAGCCATCTCTCCAGCCCTCAACTAGTTATTTTTAAATGTTTTCCAAATAGTTTAATTATTTGGTGGGAGGATTAGGTCATTGAAAACTTCTCTACTATTACTAAAATCCCATGAAGATTTTTAAGCACGTGGCTTAATTGTTTGCATGTTTGGTATTGGCATTTTGCAAATTGGTTCTTTGAGAAATAATTTTCTCTGTTCTTTCAGCCAGCTCTTCTTACTCATATGGGGAAATTGTTTTGATGTTAAGGATTTTCACTATGCTGTCCAAGTTTGTTAAGTAGAGCCTTTGTGTAGTGCTGAAATTAGCAGAAAATTTAGACCACTTGGACATAAAAAATTGTCCAGATGCCATTTTGAAGATTTTCTGTCTGCCCACTAGTGCAAATGAGTTTGCACGTCACACAGTGAAATAAACGGAATGTAGTCTTAAAGAGTGTTGTTACTAGAAATTCTTCACCATGCACGTGGCACATGGGCCTTCCACCATACAGAGAAACCCAGCAGTGTGAAAAGAGGCCAGAACAAGGAGTGGCTGAGATTCCAAATGTGTGGAGCCACCTTTCTGCATTGACAGGGTACCAGTAACACAAGGCAGCACGTGCTATACCAGGTCTGACTGCACTAGCTCTGTTAGAATGGATGTTGTTAAGGTTGTATCTTCCTTGTGCTGATGTGGGAATACACCTGCATCTTCTCATTTTCTTTATTTCTAAGTTTTAGTGATAAGAAGGAAGAAATGACAGATTATATGGGAGGTGCCCTTACTAGGGCCTTGCAGTGTGATTCCATTTAGAGCTAACCCTGTGTGATGCTGAGCTCATCTTTGCCAGCTGTATCTTCCCTCTAAAGTAGTTCAGTAAGAATACAGCAGTCTTCTCCATTTAGGAATAGTTGCTGATACGGAAGAGAGTGAATTCATGGACTGATTCTTACTACAGCAATACTGCTTCCTGTCTTAGTACTCTACCCCTCTTAAGTATGTTTTTATGTTTTAAAAGATGCTGCAACTGTTTTATACATGAAAAATAGTCTAATGTTGAAATTTCAGGAGCGATGGCATCTATGTGTGGGATATATTTTAGGTCTCAAATCTGCTCTGTCTCTGTGGGAGTATTGTCTGGGGCTCAACTTCATGTGGCTTTAGCCTCAAAATGCAGTTCTCTTGTCATTGCAGAGGATGGGATGCACTGCCACCTCGCACCTCCCACAGCTGTGGTAAAAGCCTAGATTTGCCTCTGAGAACATGTCCTGGCTTGGCCTTGCTCCCAGCAGTCATCTTAGATCATTCCAGCCATAACATGACAGAAGTAGTATGGAGGTG
Organism: Nannospalax galili; assembly: GCF_000622305.1. Taxonomy (NCBI): domain Eukaryota; kingdom Metazoa; phylum Chordata; class Mammalia; order Rodentia; family Spalacidae; genus Nannospalax; species Nannospalax galili. The sequence goes on along the minus strand of NW_008353267.1, from coordinate 2,990,452 downwards.
CTGAAGGTGGAGGCATACTGATAGGGACTTGGGAGAGGACAGTCCCATTTGTCACTCTACCAGCATAACGTTAGACAGTAGCATCCTACATTCTGTGAAGGGTACCATGTTAGACAGTAAATTGCAGGGTCATATAATACTTCTAGGTTAGTAGAAGTAACAATAGGGTGCCAGAAGGGAGGTCTGTGTGTACATGAAACATTACTGTGTTGGCATATGCAGGTGTGAATGTGTGTACATGCATGTAGAGGCCAGAGGTTGATAGAGGATGTCTTCTTCAATCACTTTCTACCATATTTTTGAGACAACTCTAACTGGAGCTGAAGCTCATTAATGCAACAAGACTGGCTGGCCAGCAAGCCCAGAGGAGTCTTCTGTCTCTACCTCCCCAGCTCTGGGATTACAGGCATAAACTGTATATGACTTTCTTTTTTTTCACATAGGTACTGGGGATTAAACTCAGATCTTCATGCTTGTGAAGCAAGTACTTTACCAAATAAGCCATCTCTCCAGCCACTTTTTTATTTTTTATTTTTTGGAGACAGGATCTCCCTATAACCACAGCTGGCCTAGAACTCTCTATGTAGACCAGGCTAGCCTCAAAGTCACAGATCTGCTTGTCTCTGCTTCCTGAGTGCTGGGATTAAAGGTATGCACTACCATACCTAGCTTGAGAAGAGTTTTAAGCAGTGAAAAACAAGATAGGATTCAGTATCAGTGGGTTCTAGGGCTGGGGAGGGAGTGTTAGAGAAGACTGGAATGTGAAGAGCCATTGAACGACTGTGAAGCTGTATAAGGGAGTGGGGGAAAGGCTACTAGGCCTGAGATAAGTTGGAATATAAAGGGATTGAGAGGGATAGGTCGTGTGGCGAGATGTTTGATAGTAAAATGAATAGAACATGACAGTCCACTTAAAGTCAGAGATGAAAGAGGACTCAGGTGATGTTCAGATAATATTCTGGGGGTCATTACCAGGGTAGAAGCATCAGGGTGGAAGAGAATGAATTTAGCCTTGGACAGGTGGAATTTGAGGTGCTTGTGGGAAATCCAAGTGGATATGTCTAACTTGGATTGGAAATAAAAGTGTGAAATTTGGCTAGATGTCTACATCTGGAACTGAGTTCCAGGCGCTAGTAGAACTCAAGGCCCAGTTAGAAGTTAGAGAACCAGGCCTGCCCAACATTGTACTGTAGAACACCGATATTTAAGGACTTTAGCTTACAATATGTCAAATCAACTCACATCCTGTCAATTTTTACTTAATAAACACTTGTTGACGTACCATTAATATTTGAGTGCTTACTGTATGCTAGGAAGTTTTCCCAGGATTGTATAATATCTTCCAAATTGGCATGAAAATGTTTGATAATAAAGACTGAACAAAGAATGTACCATATTAAGAGGAGTACTGACTGCTCTTGCGAAGGACCAGGGTTTGAGTTCCAGCACCCACATGGCAGGTAATAACCATCCATAACTGCAGTTCCAGGGGATCCAATACCCTCTTCTGACCCCCACAGGCATTGCACAACACAGTTGCACTTACATACATGCAGGCAATACACTCATACACATAATAATAATAATAATAATAATAATAATAATAATAATAATAAAGAATGTACCATAAAAGACTTTGAAAAGCAATGTTGTGTTTGGGATACAAGTAGTTTCTTCTTAGTGTGATGGTGCCATTTGCTGTGTGTGGTTTATGCTTAAAGCTGGGGGTAAGAAGAACAGATGAACCCGTTCAAAACCCTACAGTGTGGGCCTTTCATTGAATTAAGATAGAGTCAGAAAAACTCTGCTGTTACTAGCAACCATTACTTTGTGGAAACCTCTTGCAAAGCCCAAGCCCAGATCAGAAATACCTCATGTTTGAGAAAGGCGCTACCTGTCTCAGTCGGATGCAGAATCCCTTAGTGCTGAGGCAGGAGATACGACTGAATGAGTTGTTATTTTGGAAAGGCTGTTTCATGTCAGTCTTTTCCTTTCTGGCCAAGTATTTCTGGAGCTTGCAGTGGGATCTGTAGTCTCATCAAACTGGGATTTATGATGGCAGCGAAGCAGACCTGGATTTTTAATGGCACCTTTAGACCATTGTGGCTACGTCCGCGGTTGTCACTATATTGGATCAACTTGCACTTAAAGCTGAGTGGAAGAAAAAAAGTTGAAATAAAGGAAAGTGATGAAAATGCACCAAACTGAATTCATAGAACTGCTTTATCGGAAGGGAGCCAACAGGAAGCAATTAAAGTGTGATAGGCTTCACTTGAGAATAGGCTAAAAATGGTGCTGTATTAGCGTTATTAGAAAATATAGAGTGATGTTATAAGATTTGGAGAGAACATACATGGTTTGAGTTCTTCAGCCCAGCCTGATGGAAGCAAATGACACCAGTGAGGAGGGAGGCTTGCCTGAGTCCAGTCAGCTTCCAGATCTAACCACGGGTTCCAGGGAAACACAGGGGGAAGGAGAACAGCTCGGATGCCACCAGGGGATGTAGTCAGCAGAATCTCGGCAATGGGGGCATGTTATAGGAAGAGAGACTTGGTTTCTTTGACCACAGTTTAAAGGAAAAAAACAAAAAGAGAAAGAGCCAAAATAACAAAAGAGAGACATTTTAATTGGGTGCAATGTGTGGACCATCCTTATCCTAGTCAAACACTAACTGTGAAGGAGGGAGCAATGATTGACGTGTGATATTTATATGGAATTGGTAACATTATTAATGAGCAATTGTGGCATTATGATTATTTAAAATAAAATATGCATCTATTAAAAATTTGTACAACATCGGGAGTTCATGTCTGAATAACCCAGTGGTAGGCAGAAAGGATAGGATTAGCCATGAATTGTTTGATTAATTGATTGATTGATTTGAGCGTGTGTTCATACACTCGTGTTTGTGGAAGCCAGAGGATGGTGTTGAGTGATTTCTGTTCTTCACCTCACACTTTGGAGACAGAGTCGCTCACTGAACCTGGAACTCACTGATTCCGTAAGCCTAGCTGCGCAGTGAGCTCCAGGTTTCCCCCCACCTCCACCTCCCCAGCAGCAGGCCTGAAGGTGTGCACCACCACACCTGGGTTTTTAGGTGGGTGCTTGAGATCTATACTCTGAGCACTTTACCAAATAAGCCAATTCCCCAACCCTCATAGAGTGATTATTAAAGCTACACAATACTTGCGTGGTGCACATGGTGTCTCACGACCTTCTGTCTAATTCTGCATGTATTAATAAGAAACTAAAAAGTACAATAAAGTAAAAAATGAGAATATCTATCTTATAAAGAAAACCCAGAATCTGGGCTTGTATGATATCAAAATGATGTTTTAACTTTGAATATGTGTGCTATTCCTCCCTTATAAACTGAAGCTGGAAGCGTATTTTGAAGGAGGCTATTTTATCCTTAATCATCAACTTTTACACATTATGAAAAAGTAAGTTAAAATATTAAGTACTTAAAGGACTTTGGAAAGATTTTTAAATATGCTAACATATTAAGCTGTGAGTCAAAATCTGCAGGTAGGATGGGGTAAGATAATTCCTCTCATTCTGTCATGAAGAGCTCATGCATAATGAATGACAAGTGGATTGGCGTCTGGCAATTGCATAACACTTCGCAGTTGCAAAGCTTGGTGTTAAGACAATTTCCTGAGCGAATCAAGTAAATTAAGAGAATTAAGAATAGAAGTTTCCCTAAAAATAGGATGACAAAGGTCCCAATGTGCTTGTGACTTCCCCCGCATCACTAAAGCGCATATCAAAGTATTCCACTCCGTGCCAGTTCTGGGGAAGAGCCTACTCGTAGAATAAATGAAAGTAAACTTTCACGAAACACCTGTTATTTGTGGACTTGAGGCCTGTTTAGAAAAGAAGATGTTTGCTTTTGCAGAAACCTTGAATCACCTTTTGCTTGGACTCCTTGCTTAGAACTGATGCACAGTTCTCAGCAACAATACAAAGACACTGGAACTTTAGTGGCCGTTTATTCTCCCAAATAGGCAGTGCGTTATGGTGCAGGCTAAGACTCAGCTCTTTTTCTTGCTGGCCCCTTGTCTCTGTTTTTAGCTCATGTTTCCTGTCTTAAACCACTGCCTCATAATAACGATGCTCTTTCTCCACTCAAGTGCTGTGGGCGCCTGGGCCAAGAGGGCAAGCGAAGCAAGCTGTGTTAGTGCTTCAAAGCTGTGACCCTCAATGTCATACTGCATCTTAACTCTTCTCATGCATGCCATTTTTAAAGGGACAAGAGTTATTATGCTGACAGCTGACTTGTAAAATTCCTTTGTCATGTTTGAAGCCCCCGATGGCTCTTGGCTTAAGTTTTTAAATGCTAGCTTTAAATTTTATTTCTTTTGTGTATTAATCTTAGGGTTGAGTGGATATGTCAGTGTTCTTGAAGGCCCAAAGTGCTACACTCACAGGTTAGAAGGTACCACAGCAGCCTTTATTTCTTCCTCGGGGTGGCCTCTTACCCTGGACATTTGTGTGCCCCTGCTGTGCTGTACATCATTTTATTTGCTCCCCCAAAACTTGTGAGGCTGGTGTGATTCTCAGTATGCAAAAAGTTAGTGAGCCTGCAGACACCAGTTCCCTGTGATCCACTGGAAATAAATTCTAGAGCCCAGAGCCAGACTCTGATCACAGTGAGTCCAACATCTTTCCAGGCCCACCCACCTGTTCAGATCAGGAAAGCCTCCAGTTGAGGGCTCTCTTGCTGCTTCATAATATGGTGAAGGAATCACATGAATGAGAGATAGAGAGAAAGTGGGGGGGCACTCACTTTTATAACAAATCCACTCCTGTGATAATGACTGTTTCTTTAAGAAGGCGGAGTCCTCCTGACCTAACCACCTCCCATTAAGCTCCACAGGCCAATACTTGAATTGAAGCTTAAGTTTCCTATGCATGAGCTTTGGGGTACACACTAACACCCCAACACAAGACATTATACTGCTGCTTCTATTCTGCCCTGAAGGAGAGCTGGCTTCAGAGGTGTCATGATGCTGTCCTCCCCAGAGTCTTACTTTTGGTGGGTTGTTTCTTTGGTTTTTTTTTTTTTTTTTTTTTTTTTGCAAGTTTTTCCATGAGTTCCTCCTCCTTCAACCTACACGTCAAGCGGTCTTAGCAGATTGAGTTTAAAATGTCCCCAAACCGACTATCATTATGCCATCAGTAGATTCTCTTAATGTAGACCTTGAGCTAGGACTCAGAGGAAAATGAAAACGAGTCCAACTTAGGTTATGATAGCTGCATTTGCCTACTTGAATCCTACTAGTCCACCTACTAGTCTTCTACTATAGATAAAATCTAAAGAATGGTTTGTTGACATTAAAAAAAATACATTCTCAAAATGTGATCCTGTAGACTTATGAGAGCTTTGAGGGAATTTTCAGGAGGTCCAAAGTTCAAACTTGTTTTTCTTGCAATACTTAAATGTCCTTGTCTCTTTAACTGCTTTGACTTTTTTCTTGCTGATAGTACACATGATGGGTAGAGTTTCAGGCACCGGTGTACGAATCTTACCGCATTGTGCAGGTGCCGTTTGTTTTCCATTGCCACATAGTTGCGGCGAAGAGCAAGCGAATTCCACTTGCTACCTTTGCTGAGGCACCCAGCATTAGTGATGTTCGAAAAGCTCAGCTGCACATCTTTGCAGAGTAATTCTGCGGCAGAAGGGGAAGCCTGTGTGAAGCCGCCAGCTGAGCACCGCAGTAACTGTGTCTCAAGGAAAGCATTTGTGTCTTGAAGTTGTTTGCTCAGCTGGCCTTTTTGTGCATCAAACATTATTTCTGCTTTGGAAGAGTGACAAACAAACTGTAGCTATGGAACTTGGAAATCAGTGAACTATTTCCCTGAAAATTACTTAAAGGCGAACAATCACAAAGGTTTGGTGCCAGTGATCCAATCAAAGCCTTTAAAACACAGAATTTTGGAACATTTACCTCTGCCACGTGAATTTAACAGCTTTGCAGTACTTGAAGGTTTTCCTCCTAAGTTTGCTGTTTATATTTATTCAAAATGGTGATTTTTAAAATTGTGTAATGAGATGGACCGATTTTTGGAAGAGCTGTGTGACTCAGTAAACACCTGTTTTCAAAATGATCACTACAGGACTGGAGAGATGGCTCAGCGGTTAAGAGCACTGGCTGCTTTTACAGAGGACCTGGGTTCGAGCCCCAGCACCCACATGGTGGCTAACAACCGTCTGTAACTCCAGTCTCAGGGGATTCGATACTATCTTCTGACCTCCATGGGCATTGCACAACACAGGTGCACTCACATACATGCAGGCAATATACTCAAACACATAAAAATAAAAATAATAAATAAAATTAAAAAAAACAAAATGACCACTACAAGATGTTACAAAACCATTATGATGCTGAAATTGTAGGATAGACTGATGAAGACAGGGTCTCCTTATAGCCCCAGCTGGCCTGAAACTCACTTTGTAGACCAGGCTGGCCTTGAACTCACATAGATCTGCCTGCCTCTGCCTCCCGAGTACTGGAATTAACTGCATGTGCCACCACGCCCAGTTAGATGGATGAATTTTAAAGTAGGTGTATGACAAGTTTTATACTCCACATCGAATTAACTTTGAAGACATTACTGCTTGTTCAGTTTTGATGGATCAAAGAAAAATACTCATAATTAACCGAAAAAGCTATTAAAATGTTCTCTTCTTAAACTAAACTCAATGAAAGTCTGGATTTTATTTATATTCTTTAACCAGAAAAACATTGTAGTAGACAAAGTACAGAAACAGCTGTGAGAATGCAGCTGCTTCTTTTAAGTCAGTTCTTAAAATCTCAAATTGTAAAAAGTGTGATGCGCTAGTTTTTGCTTTATTTTGCAATATACAGTTACCCTTCATTAAAATGTTATGTTAATATAGAATGGATTTGTTATTGCTGTTTTAAGTCAATGAACAAATGTTTAAATGTTCACATTTAAATTTCCAATGTGGCCAATATTAATAAATACACATAACTCAAAACTCATTCCTCAGTAACTCAAGAATATAAAGGAGTCCTTGAACCCCCAAGGTTTTAGAATTTCTAGGTCAATTTTCCCAAAAGCCAAGCATTTAGTGACCATGGGGAGAAGACACTGACAAATATTTATGTATGCTGTGTAACAGACTGAGGACAGTTAGTGATATAGGGAAGAGAATAATTCAGCCTTTTTTTTTTTTTTCTATTTGTGGCGTCCCTGGATGGGCTCATACTTGTCATGTTGTAAAACTATATTTTGTAATTGTTTTTACTATGCAGTACACTTTTTCAGCCAGTTGTACATAAAAGTTTATTCTCATAAAACACAAGGTCAGGAAGTGATACCAAAACAGCCCAAAGCCTCTGGTGGTTTGTAGCTTTTGAGATGCCTATTACAGGCTGTGTCATGCGAGCTCTGCTTATTTGGGCAGATCAAGGTGGTCACCACACTTCTGAGCAAGCGGTTGGAGGTGTGAGCACTGATAGCTGCATGTCTGAAGCAGCTCAAAGACCAGGAGCCTTGCTCAGTGCACCACCAATAGCTGCATGCTCCCTTGGAATCAAGGCTCTTGCAAAACAGAGTCTAAGTAGTTGTTTTTCAAGCTGTTCTTTCTTCACTGAAATTATACTGACATGGTATTCTCTCAGTGGAACAGAAATTTGAGTAAAACAGAAATGATGTAATTTTTTGATTGAAAAATGTATTTCTCCAGCATTTATTTTAATTATGTTTCAATTTTATTTCTGGAAGCTCCTTATCTTTCTGCCCTTTCTAGTCAAATGAGCAAGACAGCAGAGTTTCCATTTCCTTGGTCAGTCATGGTTACATTTCCTTTCTGAGGTTTCCCCAGTTACACCTTATGTCAGAACGCAGGTAGAGGGACACATTTCTCCTTTCCCCACTTCTTCTCCTCTGGATCTTGTCTTCAGTATTGTGACTTGATGATTTGGGTTCTAGGTCTCAAGGGAGACCCCTGCTCCACATTGGTATAGTAGCCTAGGGTTCTAAATACCCCTTGTGTACATCAGAAATTACCTTAGATATTGTATGTGGCAGCTTGGTGCTCGCTTTATTTTGGAGAAAATTGTTGCTACCTCTATGAATTTATATTTGGCTACACAGTATGCTAGATTGAGCAATATTCCTAAAGGTCTACCACTTGAGTCTAATTTATTAGGAGATCTATTTGCCTATCCATCTATCCATTCATCCGTCCACCTACCCACCTATCCACTTATCCATCCATATGCAGAGTACTTATATGTAAAATTATTTAATGGTTGTATGGATGTGTCTATTTACCCATATATGTATATGGTATTTACTAATGACACTGTTTTATTCTCATAGAACTCAGTTTGGTGTATGGGTGGAGAAACAGATAATTAGACACAATAATATAATATTCCAGGTGGTAAGTGCTATGGAAAGGCAGAGTAAGGAAACAGAGATAGGAGGTATGTGTATGCTGTTCTGTTTATGGTGGTCATGAAGGGCACCCTGTATCATTTGAGCCAGAGATCTGAAGGAAAGGTGGATGAGAGTAGTCTGTAAAACTGTCTGTGGTGACAGGGAACTGGTCACGTGAAGAGCCTGAGAAAGAATATGGTGAGTGAGTTAGAATTACAGCAGATAGAGGAATGTGACTGAGCCATGAGGCCTGGGATGTTGTCTGTCATGGCTGTTGGCACAAAGTCAACAATCTGATAACACCATTTCCTCTTTCAAGAACATACCCGTGTCACTTAAATGAAGCTCACTGCAGTTTGGTGCTTCTTATCTTTTGTAACTAGGGGCCTGAAGAACATAACCTGCACCTATTTATAGTGATCTCATGTACATTGCTCAAGCAAAATTGATCCCAAGTTCATCACAAACCTTCTCATGTTCTATGAATTCCTGGTTTCTTATTGTTCTAAAATACACTAGAAGCCGTTATAGAGCTTACTAAGTGTTCAGAGTTCAACTTGAATTGAACTTGAATCTGGAAATATATAACAAGTCTGTACACTGCTCAATGTAATTAGCTGTAATTCAGTACTGGTTATGACTTAGTAAGAAAAAATCTTATTTGCACACCTCACCCTTCAAAAACTCAGGTCAGAAAATTTAGACTGATGCCTTTGATCTTGAGCTTGGTGTGAGTTTTTTTTCTTTTGGTCTTTTTGAGACAGGGTCTCCCTCTAACCCAGCCGGCCTGGAACTCTGTGTAGACCAGGGTGGCCTTGATCCCACAGAGATCCACCTGCCTCTGTCTCTACCTCCCAAGTGCTGGGACTAAAGGTGTGCACCACCATGCTGGCCCTCTTGTGTAGTTTTAATAGATACTGGTGGCTTGTCTTTCCAGTGAAGGACTGGAGCTGTAAACAGGCCGTAGCTAAGTGTGGGTAGACTTAGCATGTAGCTTTTGGAAGTTTAGTTCTTCCTGGATTTTGATGAACTTGTTGCTTCATGTACATGAAGATACAGTCATTATTTGAGTCCCTAAGTATGGTATTTACCAAGTGCTGAAAAATGGGAACTTCAAAAAGTGCAAAATGGCCAGAAGAGGATTTGTTCTGAAGTAATGGGTTCACTTACAAGTTTTGGAAGAAAAAAATGGACTCTCAGGACTCAGACTGAATCGAAATTTCTGTATAAGTGGGCATGGCAGCAGATTTGAACCAAGCCAACACTGACTGATTGTAGTTGATCATTTTGGATGCCCCCATTGTATTCAAAATTATCTAATTTGGTTAAGGTGAAGTTTTGGCGATTAGGAGGTTTGCCAATTGAAAAAACATTCAGGAGAAAAATGCATAGGGAGTGAATTGCTTTGGTATAGTCTTTTTTTCTTTTAATACCTGTATCTTTTTTTATTTTATTATTTTTATTTTATGTGTATTTGTATATTGCCTGCATGTATGTGAGTGCACCCGTGTCGTGCAATGCCACAGAGGTCAGAAGAGGGCTTCGGATTCCCCTGGAACTGGAGTCAAGGACAGTTTGTAGCCTCCATGTGGGTATTGGGAATCTAACCTGGGTCCTTTGCAAGAGCAGTCAGTGCTTTTAACCACTGAGCCATCTCTCCAGCCCCTTGGTATAGTCTTTTAAGAGTTGACAGAAGGGCTGACAGGATGACTTAGTGGATAAAAGCACCTGCCACCAAGACTGAGGGCCTGACTTCAATCCATGCAACATGACCCACATGGTAGAAGGCAAGAACTAACAGTCTTGCTAATGCCTACAAACTCTCAGTGCTAACATGGGGACTTAGCCCAGCCTCGAAAGTGATAAAATCAGAATGTAAGTGCTGGCTCTGCTGCGCCTCAGCTATTAGACCAGAGATAAGTTACAGGTGTGTCCCTTTCATGAGGGAACTGAGACCAGGCAAACTTAAATGATTCCAGTTAAAGTGGCTCAATTATTTTTATAGTACACATCCCAAAAACAAGTTTGATTGGCCCCCTGTCTTAAAAAAACAGCCAAAACAATAAAAGTCAGTTTCTTTCATCCCATATTTGTCAGTGTTTGGGTTACAGTGGCACTTATGTGCTAATTCTTAGAACCAAGAATGGATCAAATAACAGTGTACACATCTCTGTCTGATTTGAAAGCATCGTGCTGACTTTCCCAGCACTGTTCCAAAGAGGGCTATGTTTGCAAGATTATCTCAGGGGGACAGTGTTCCCAGTGGCCAGACACTGCTCATCAGTGTTGATCTCTTCCTCCTTGTTGATGGGCCCAGGGCCCCAGATTTGCTTTGTCTGGGCTTTGCAATGAGTACGATGCTTGTCATTCAGTTTCATGACCTTCTGCCTGACCACGAGATCTCACTTTTTAATCTTTACTCTGTAGGTAGTATTATGGGCTGTGTCTCATACCTAGAAAGGGAGAAGGGCAGCTGTTTACATGGTGGGCAGGGACAGGGTGGTCTTGGGTGGGAAAGGATATTGGAGAAAGAACTGATTTAAAAGTGGTCACGTGTTCATCAGTGATCCTTTTTATACTCTGACCATGTAATTTGCTGACCTAAATCTCCCTGTTACAGACATTTTGGCAATGAACACTTAGATCATGAGTTTAGGTGTCTTTCAAATGAATAATTTATTTCATATGAACAGTGTACTGACTCTTACATAAATCATAATTCTGTAGTGTCCAAATACCATTCTGTGGGGAGAGCACATGTCTGAGTGCCCCTCAGCTCATCCCCATGGAGCATTCAGCCAAAGGAGCATACAACAGACCTGGAGCAAAACATAATATCCTCTGTAATGTTGGACTTCCGGAAGGATTCATGCACAAAGATAGAAGCTTAACTGGAAGGGAACCATACTGTTTAACAGAAATGTTTTTGTGAATGATAGTTCTGTAGAATTCTGTTTTGTCCCCTTCTTCAGAGCGGGCTGAAGGAACACTCAGCCAGGCTAGGGAAGAGCTCCACTGCAGAGTGTCTGCAACCTGACCCATCATACCTTTTCCACACCTCTCTCTCAAGTGTTCTTTGAAACCTTGGATTTCCCCATCCTTTTTCTTTGCTTCTGTGAATACTCGAAGGTATCCTGAGTTCAATCTTCATGGAGTCTTCTACCTAATGTGCTGAATATTGACTTTTTTTTTTTTTGTCTTTTTTTGAGACAGGGTCTCCTTGTAGCCCCAGCTGTCCTGGAACTCACTGTGTAGACCAGACTGGCCTCGAACTCACAAAGATCCTCCTGCCTCTGCCTCCCAAGTGCTGGGATTAAAGGCGTGCACCACCACGCTCGGCTTGAATATTGACTGTCTTTAGCTCTAGTTTCCATGTAATCAGGAATAGTCAAGTACCCATGTGCTTAGTCAGCAGCAGATCTGTCTTATTTTGTATGGAGTAGATAGTTCCCTTGAAATGTTCCCATTCGAAGGGCCAGGTCTTTCAGTGCACCCCCAGCCCCTCCTGCCATCTGAATGCCTTCTGACCTCACATCTCCATGCTTCCACTCACAGCTTTAGTTTGTTGTTCTGAATATGAACATTTGTTCCATGTCACTGGGCAGTGCACAATGGCCATGAGGGAGATTTTAGTGAATTTGCTAGAGACAAATCTGAAAACACTTTCCCTCCCCTGAATCTTACCTTTCGTACGCCATTCAGCACCCAATCCTCTCAGCAATGCCTTATCTCAAGTTTGGGATAGTACAGTCTCACTATTCTCATGTGCTTTGAGGGAGCAGAGATGGGAGAGAAATTGCTCTTTATTTCCTTATTTGATTCTACAAAATAAGTCTGGCTTTCAGGTAGCTCTTTTTAACTAGGTTTGCTTTTAGACCTATTAATGATTCCTATGACATCAGATGCCCAAAAGAACTGATTTCTAGTGTCAGTGCTAACTGTATTTAATAGAGTTTTATACACAACCTCCACCCCCAAGAATTGCTGTTTAGGGTCTCTTGCTTTGCTGGAGATGTGGAGTGGGTGGACAGAAGGTCATTAGCTTTAGGCCAGATGGACCAGTTCTGCCACCTGCATCTAAACTAGCTGAGTGATTTCAAGCAATGTCCATCTTGTGTGTGGAGAACATGGGCCTAATGATACCTACCCCCAGGATTGCTGTGAAGTGTTCACAGGATTATGCACATAAGCACACATGCATAGTGTTGTATTAGGGTCTGGTGCAGCTTATGTACCCACCTACTTTTAAGGAAATCTGAATCCCATTTACTTCTAGGTACTTGATAGTGAATCATCTAAAAGGCACTGGAAAATAATATGATTACATAAGCCCTAATGCTCAGCCATTGTTTCAAATTCTAGGCAGCAACTGAATGTCACAGGATATATGTCATAGCGGGGTGGGGAAGGTGCAGGAAGGATTCATTCTCTGTGAGAACAGCACTTTCTGCTTTGCCAGTTTCCTGCTTGCTGGCCTTCAGGGAACATTATTTTGCCCCTATTTCTGAATTCACTTACCAGACCTCACCTTTTCCTAAGACACTGCTTAAGGGTTCTGCTAATGCCTGGATTGCTGCTATTGACTTTGCTTTCTGAGGACCAACTATGCCATGAGTGGTAAGGGTTGTGTGTGCAAATTAGCTGTAGTCATAGTACCCTCAGTGCTCTGGCTGCTCTGAAGCATTAGAGGGATTAGAGTCAGAGAATTGTCAGCCCAGGGAATTGTTTCTGGAGGGGGTCTCTGAAAACCAGCCCCCACAATGGCTGGTTCTTTCAGCATAAAAAAAATGTAATATATACCTGCTTCCTGTAGCTCTGTTAAGATGAATAAATTAATTTGTGTTTGCATTTCTAAGTCCCAGAAGCCAGACTTGCTTTAAGAGATTGAATGTGCTTGTTGCTACTAATTTCTCATCTCTGTAGGATGGAGTGTTCGGTGCCAGGGACAACACTACGTAGCCTTAGGCAGCACTGGGCTCTGCCTCCTTCCCTTTGCTCCTGTACCAGAATCTTTGGGGTTTGGTCACTAGCTTGTGATCTGACCAAGGGAGTAATCATTTACTTGGTTATTCATTCACAAGTAAATGGTTCATTCTTCATGGATTTTTTTATGGCCTTTGGTCTTTCCCCAAATATTTGCCTTCATTTATTAAATAGATTCCCATTTATAAATTAAAGTATGCACTGAGTTTGTGGTTTTAACCTGACAGGCTTGGTTGTCTTTGAATCTCAGATAGCATCTTTAGCTAGAATTCACATGATGGTTTTGTTTTCATGGTAGCTTGTTTTGTTTAAGGCTTAACCAACACCCAGGTCCTTTGTAAATTAAAGATGGTGATATGTTCAAGTGAAAATGCATTTAAAATCCAGTACTTAATGGTTAATTAAAACATATCATGTACATTTTGGAAGCAAAATTATAATTTTATTTCATGCAAAAGGGGGAACATGCCATGATAAGCATGTTTCTTTTTAGTCTACTCTGTGCTGCATGAGTGTAGGGTAATATAAATCCTATGGAGAGATGCTGATGTAAACAAGTCTCATCAAAATGTGAGGTTCTTTTCATTGAGGGGTGTTGGGAAATCTGCTACACATAGGACTGGGTGAAGTCTAGCTCTGGGTATTGGCTTCTTATTTCCAGAATAATTTCTGGCCAGTCGAGTGTGATATAGAGCACCACTGAGGTTAAGTTTCCCCTGAGCTCCCCATTGTGCTCTTGAAAGCTGTCTTTTCTTTTATTCTGGAGTGTCCCTTTGCTAATTCAAGAGTCACCTGTGGGCAACGTGCCTGAGGGTTCTGGTTGTGGAAGATGCAGATAAATGTAGCCAACAGGGCCAGCTCTCCTGTGTGATCACATTTCTTACCATTTTTATTTTCTTACACTTGGGACACTGACCAATGTGCCTGGCTAGTTCTGAACCAAATCGACTACTGTTTCTCTGTGGCCATGATACCTACTAGGAAGAACTGTGCCCAGATGAATTCTGGAAATGCGGAATGATTACAAAGGTAAAGAACAGGCCATGGGATGTGGTGGGTGCCATCTTCTCCTTAGCTCTTCTGTCATCTGGATGTCAGGACCCCTAAATCTCCTGAAGGAAAAGGCATCAGAGCTCAGCAAGGACAGAGTTCTAGAGACATCCCAGAGACATCACCATGTGACAGAGGGTATCTCTCCTAATGTTCTAGTCCTTTACTGTCTTCAGTGGCCAAGATAGCAGTGGTATCAATGGATGCATATTATGAAACAGAGTAGACACACACACACACACACCCCTCTGGAGTCTCTTCAGAAGGATCAGTGGACAATTGTAGAGAGCACTTCAGGAAGCCTTTTGTAGTCAGCTATATGTGGATTTATCAGGCCTTTAAGCTGGTGGGATAAATAGTTCTTGGAATACCTGTAGGGGGACTTTACTTTTTTTTTAATTTTTAGAAAAACTTTATTGAGAATTTCATGTATGCATATAAGGTGTTTTGATCAAATCCATGCCAACTCCCTCCCCTCCAACATTCCTCCCTCTGAAAAGGTAACCCTAAAAGCTTTTAAGGATTAGATACAAGCTTCCAAACACTTGACATTTTTGGCCTTGGAGCAGAGTATGTTACTAACAGGCCCAAGGACATTTTGACTTTTAGCCCAGAAACTGGCTACATTTCTTTGGGGTCTTTTTACCCTAACTGCCTAGCCAATTCCTACCTCCTATTCTTATCACGCCATCCTCTGAAAGGGTTGCCCAAATTGCCAATAGGGAATAGGGATGCAGACTGCTCTGGCCTCTTCCATGCTGAACAGGGATGCAGGGTGAGGCAATTGGAGTACCCCTTCAGTGGGTCTATCTAAGAGATTTGCAAATTGGTCTTTACTTTTGTCAAGATGCTATAGCAAGGTTTGTATTTATTCAGCTGTCACACAAATAAAATATGAACAAAATAAATGAAACAATGATTTGCAATACTCCAGACATCAGACAAGAGAAATGGGAACTAAGTCACGTGAAATGAATGCAGTAAAACTGCCTTCAGAGCTGGGCATGTCTGTAGTGCACTAACAGAGCACTTGGCTAGAATTTGTTGGCTGTGGGTTTGATCCCCAGCAGCACAATCAAAACAAATCAGTCATGAAGTATGGCACTTTAGGGATAACCCAGCAGTGTTCTAAACCTGTACTGAGAGAGTTTTAGACTGTAGAACAAAGGAGAGGACCTTTATGAACTCCCTACGTTGAGAAGATGAATATGAGAGTCCAGAAACACCACGGCCATTAGCCATGAAGAGTTCCGAAGAAGAGACGGCTATGGAGAGAGAGTGCTGGAGAAACTTTTGTCCTTCCCTCCCCTCCCCTTCCCTCCTCTCCCCTCCCCTCCCCTCCCTTTCCCTCTCCTCTTTTTTTTAAAAAAAAATTTGTTTTCATTTTATGTGTATGAGTATATTGCCTGCATGAATGGAAATATACTTGTGTTGTGCAAAGCCCACAGAGGCACAAGAGGGCATTGGATCTCCTGGAACTGGAGTTAGGGATGGTTGTTAGCTGTCATGTGGATGCTGGGACTCGAGCCCAGGCCCTCTGGGAGAGTACCCAGTGTGCTTAACCACTGAGCCATCTCTCCAATCCCCTTCTTCCCTTTTTTTTTTTTTTTTTAAAGAAAGGTTCTGATGTAGCCCTAGCTGGCCTCAAATTCACTTGAACTCCTGATCCTTTTACCTCCACCTCCAGAGTGCTGGAATTATAAGACTGCACCACACTTGGTTTTATACAATACTGGGCACTGACTCCAGGGCTTCGGGCATGCTAAGCAGTGTTCCACCACCTGGGCAGTTTACTAAGTAGCCCCTGGAGTTTCTGCTGAGTACTGACCAGAGTGAAGAAACTAACTGAGGCTATAGGAAAGACCATCCAAGAGAATCAGAAATGGTCATGTCTGGTATACACACAAGATCAGAAATAATACCTGCTCCTACCACTAAGACCAGAAACCTCAAGCAAGCATCTTGGAGCTCAGTTAGAGACTATAAACAGGTCTTGCCAACCTCCCCAGTGGAGGGTAACTAGCCCAGATTGAGTGCTACTATGGCCCACCTAGCAAATCTTTAAAGCAAGATCTGATAGTATGAAGCTATTTCCAAGGACAATAACTGGATCACAGATCAAAGCTGAACATTTACAGTACTACGAAGCTGCCTGTGAGGCACTCAATAGACAGTGCCTGACCTCCAATCAAAAATTACTAAGCACAAAAATATTACCTGCAAATCATTTGAAACTGGTTCAGAATGCAGATGTTAGGATTAACAGACAGAGCCATTAACACAGTCATAATTGTGTACTCTATGTTCTATGTTTAAAATGTTACATGCAAATATGGAAGGTGTTTTTAAAGTCCCCAATTTTATCTCAAATGTGAGATGCCTTTTGAAATTATTTAAGGCTTATATTATTTTCACAAAACATGCAACCTCTGATAACGAATTTGACCTGTCCACCTCTCTGTTCTTCCCAGTATTCGCCCTAGCAGAGACTATCTTATTCAGTAATGTTGAGGGGCCACTTGGCTCTTTAATATTTCTGTGTGTCTGTGTGTCAGTGACTGAGAAATCCCCTGTACAGTGCTGTTTCGGGAACTAAAAGTGCTGTTGGACTCATTGTTTGGTCAGGTGCCCATCAAAAGTCCAAGCATGGTTCCTAGCTTGGTTTCTCAGCAGTTCTAAAACCTTTCTGCCTGCAAGTCCCCTGCCCTTTTAAAACCCACATTTTGGTTTCATTAGTCTTGTGAGAAAAATGTGCACGACTTCTCCCTTTGTGTCTCCACAGCCCCTCTCTGTGCCCATCTCTTTTCCTCCATTTTCTTTTGACAGAGGTTACACCATTTCCTGGGCAGATTCATCCCCTCTGGCTTTTTAACATCTTGTTTCTTCACTCATCTGACCTTGCTTCGTTCACTCTCTTCTGGTTGCGTCTTCTTTGGTGATGTAGATGGAAAATTAAAAACAAGAACAAAACCTCTGTGGACCCTCACCTGTCATCATTTGCTTTGTATGGCCAACACTCTTTGACAGGTAACCTGTGTCTGCTCCCCTCTTCCCAACTCTCCACTAAGCCTCCACCACTCTTTTGTCTGGACATCTCTTACCAACAAAATGTACCTCTTTCTTTTCTTAAGAATCTTGTGCTGTAATCTGGCTTCTGTTCTGGCTTGAGAGCCCCAAATAGTGACCATTCATCTGTAGCCTTTATTCTGAGTGCTGGTCCTCAATACCAGGTCCTTCTCCTACTCCCTTCAGTGGTGACTCAAGTCTTCATCATCCTCTTCAATGTTGACTCCATTTTCCCCTTGGCATTTTTCAAAGCAGGTGGCTGCTTCCTACTTGATGAGGAAAATTGCACCAAATGGGACCCCCTCGTCTTGATCCTGACTAGCCATGTCACCACCTGTCCTCATTCCTTAGCCTCTGTTCTAGAAGACTGGCAGCCTTACTTTGTTAAAGACCTGTAGTTCCTCAAGATCCTTTCTTCTTTGTCTCTACCTGACTCATTTCCCTCCATCTTGGTTTCTTCCTCCAACCTGTAAACATGGCCAAGGTCCCTCATGCTAAAGAGGTTTCCCACACCCCCATAGGTGTATTTAAATGTGTCTGCTCTCTGTCATCAAGATGTCTTGAGATCACATCTGTGTCCCTCTCTCCTACTTGCCTTCCCGCTTCTCCTCCAGCCGCTTCCTAAGTTCTCTAGCACCCTTCTTCAGCATCCTGCTAAAAGGAGCTCTTGATGACATCACCGAAGACATTGTGGCCTAATCTAGTCATCAGTTTCCAGCCCTCTCCTCTGCTTTTGATGCTCATGGCTCCTGCGCTTTGCAGCCCTGCGCTCTGAATTCTACCCTCTGAAGTCTGCTGGCTACCCTGCTACCTCCCTGACTCGTCCTCATGTCTTTGGGCTTCTCCAACATCTCCTTCAGCCAGTGTTCTCTAGGGGTCAGATCTTAGCCCTCCTCCTCATCGCACAGTCTGCAGGAACTGTTTTGGTCTTGGATTGCATTCTGCTGTCCACTCTGCGTCTGTGTCTGAGGCCTGGGCCTCCTGAGCTATTGGCTTCCTGTCTGGTCATGTGCTGGACACTCCTACTGGGGCTCATTCTTTCAATTAGCAAATACACATCTTCTGTCCCTGCCTTCCTTTGGATATGGAATGCAGCTATGATGGGTGAAAGCACACCCCATCCCTGCACACCCCACCCTTGCACACCCCCATTCCTGCAGTCCACCCCTGCAAACCTCACCCCTGCACACCCCCATTCCTTCAGTTCCCACCCATGCACACCCCACTCCTGCATGCCCCACTCCTGCACACCCCACCCCTGTACACCTCACCCCTGCACAGCTCACCCCTG
>NW_008353267.1:2960743-2971397 GCF_000622305.1 Nannospalax galili | reverse complement strand
CCTGCAGTCTCCACCCCTGCACACCCCACCCCTGCACACCCCCATTCCTTCAGTCCCCACCTCTGCACACCCACCCCTGCACACCTCACCCCTATACACCCCCATTCCTGCAGTCTCCACCCCTGCAACCCCACCCCTGTAACCCCACTCCTGCACACCCCACCCCTACACACCCCACTCTGTAACTCCACCCCTGCACACCGCACCCCTGTAACCCCACCCGTGCTGGGCCCTGTGCTATTTTGATCCTGCTGTTTCTCCTTGACTAGCTTTTCTGCTTCTTTCCTGAGCTTCTGCTCCTCCCCTGTGTCTTCCAGTGGGCCCCATTCTCAGGGGACTCTCAGTTCATACCTTCTACTCCAGTCCTTGCTGTGAGCCTTGGTCTATCACCTTAAACGTGACCCTAGTCATCATTTCCCTTCCTTGTCAGCACATCCTTCCTTCTGGGGTGCTCTGCGTGGACACACTTAGCGCCCCACCCACATGCTTTGTCTTTCCAACTAAATTCATAGCAACCTGACAGTGTTCTGTTGAGTACCTCTGTACCCCTCCCCCCTAACAAGGTGATATGTGAGGGTCTAAATGAGACAAAGAAGGTGAAATGGCTCCTGCCATTTCCCCTTTTAACAACCACCTGTAGACACCCCCTACCCTACCTGTGCTAAGTCATCCTTTCACAAAGGTGGTTTGGAGGAGATTTCATTCAGACTTCTGTTTTCAGCTAGAAAGAGTGCTGGGGGAGAGAGTTGGTCTTAAAGGATGAGGATGTGTCAGTGAGGACGCTCTCGGGCTGCTGGGGACGATTGCAGGAATCTTTTGACAATATTCACTTTAGACTGTGTTGTGTGAACTCTTCCCTTCTCTTTGGATTATAGATCCTGTAACACCATACTGGGCCAGTTGTAGAACTTTCCTATCACCCTCATTAAAAAAAAAAACTTTAAAAATTATGGTTAAATGCCCATAGCATATAAAATCACCATCTTAACCATCTTTAAGTGTATAGCTCAGTGGTATTATGTACATTCACACTGTATGCAGCCATCACCACCATCTACCTCCTGAACTCTTTCATCTTACATGTCCATTGAACACTCAGGCCTTCTCCCTCTAACCCCTGGCAACCACTGTTCTGCTCTCTGTCTCTATGTAACTCACTATTCTGAGCAACACATGTAAGTGTAACCATATAGTATTTGTTCATTTTGTTGGACCTTTTTTACTTTACTTGATGTACTCAAGGTCAGCCATGTTATCGTATGAATCAGAATTTTGTTCTTTTTTGAAGCCCACAGGTATTTGTTGTTTATATATAATTTTGTTTTTCCATTCTTCTGTCAATGAACACTTGAGTTACCCACTTTCAGTTTCAAAATATTCTCATGTTATTACTTAAGATTGAATTTTGTCCATTTTGAAAACCTTCCTCAAATTGAGTGGAGAGTTCTTTAGCTCACCCCCTCACTTGGCTTAGCTTATCATCCTAAAATATGACCTCCTCATCCCAAGTCTGCACCCCCCACCGCACCCCCTCCCCTGAGGGATTCTCTTGGACTTTCTCTCCTTTGGCTTCAGACACAGAGAGAATAATAGTCTCTCGTGCAAAGCACTGCATGCCTCCAAGGCTGACACCTCCTCCCTTGTCAGGCTCATTCTGACTTTGAAGAAGTGTTGGTGTGGGTTAGTGGTCTTGTGTTCAGGAAGGCCCTGTAGGAGAGAGTTCTGAGAACTTATTTTGTGAGGTATTGAGTACCTTTTGTCTTCAACTAAAATCTGTGACAACAGGAAAATTCCACCCAACATCCTGTTACACTTACATTCAGAAGGACCTAGTTCTACGTGCCACTTACAAGGACCGCACGTAGGAGTCTAAAGCCCTTTCCATGTCCTTCATACTTGAAAGAAAGGGTTGGAGTTTTAAAGCCCTTTATTAATTTCTGAAGCTGACTTACCTCTTCCCAGAGGCAGCTTCTTCCTTCCAGTTAGGTGTCTTTGGAAGGGCTTGCTTCTAGATGTCTGAACCCCACGTTTCTTCACCAAATAGAACCATCACTAACTACTCTCCTTAGTAGTCTTGTCTGATCGCTCCTGAACTGAACGGGCCTCATTTCTAGGGCTTAATGTAGTGCAGCAGAGGAAATGAGCCACATAAGCTGGCTTCAAGAATGGCGAATCAGTCATTTGACTAGGAAAACCATTGCTAAATTTCCCAGAATCTCTCATAAGTATTGTGCTTTACATCTTTTAAGTAATAATATACTTACCCTGGTAGGAAAATTAAAGGAATGCAGGAAGGCATTTAATAGGGCTTTAAAAATTATAAAAGCTGGGCCAGGCATGGTGGCACACGCCTTTAATCCCAGCACTTGGGAGGCAGAGGCAGGCAGATCTTTGTGAGTTCGGGGCCAGCCTTGTCTACATAGTGAGTTCCAGGACAGCTGGGCCTACAGGGACACCCTGTCTCAAAAAGACTATATATATAAATAAACTAAAACCAAATAGGAAGTGGAAAAAAACTTATGTGCATGAGTCTTTCACCTGTGTATTTGTAAGTGCACCTTTGTGTGTAATGCCCACAGAGGCCAGAAGAGGATGTCAGATCCTCTGGAACTGGAGTTATGGACAGTTGTTAGCTGCCATGTGGGTGCTGCATACAAGTGCTAGATGTGTTGATGTTAGACTGATTTTTCAAACTGAGGTGGTGTCTGGTACATTCTGAGTTCATGGGCCTTTCCTTTCTCTGACTGAAGTTCTGGAGAGAAGGAAAAGGAAAGTAGGGGGAGGAGGAGAAGAAAGGGGAAAGAAAATATTCATTTTGTGTCTAGTAGTCAAGCTAATTCTTACAATATTGTGTACCGATATTATGTACCGATATTATGGCGCCAGGCTGTATCCTGATGATTTAAAAAATAAAAAGGCAAATGTAGCAGTATTCCTATGTTCAGAATGCTGTCTCAAAGGAAGATCATCTAAATACCTTGTGCATGCTCTGTAGTGATTAATGTGCCTGCATAGCAATTATAACTTATCTTACAAGACTTGACAGACATGGTGAAGGCCTGTAGGCGGGAAGGGCTTTGCGTTTACAGGTTGTTTGTGTCTGCAGGTTTCTTGTAGATGCTGTTAAGGGCTGCCATGGAAGCTACACCAGCATTAATTCTCTGCTCAAAGAGTCAAGTGAAGACATCTTACCCGTTGACTAAACTTGAAAAGGAAGAATGTATCTTGCTACTTTAAAGGCCACTGCTTATTGAATTTCTCTGCACTGAGATTGTTTGGCATAGGGAATGGTTCCTGGAGAAAGATCTAACATCTGCACAGCTCTATTCTGTTCTTGGGCCATGTTTACAGAAGTGATTTCTGGGCTTGCATTCATACACTACGACTACATGTATGCTCTGAGTGAGGAGCAGCCTTGCTATGTAAACTTAGATCATACTTTGAAGCGTGTTTTGTGTCTGACAGGTCAGGTTCATGTTCCCCACGGACTGGACATAGCCTGGTGATAAAAAGGCAAAGGTGACAGCATTCCTATTTCAAAAAACTCACACCCTCGAGAGGAAGGTCATTAAGTATATTTCAGTGTGATGGATGATGACTGATGTATGCAGGTCTCGGGGCCTCTGGAAGAGACCAGGTGTGGAAGCTGAAGCAGAGTGTATAGGAATGTGCGGTGGACCTGTGCACAGCTGCACAGGCCAAGCAGTATCTCAGGGCTGCAAGAAGCTGTTACGACAGGTTATCCAACTGTATTCATCCTCTTGACCTCCGATTCAGAATTCTTTTTATATTTTTATTTTTTTGGCATCAAAAGCTGCTCGAGTCCCTTGGTTTTGTCCTAAGCTAGGAAACAGTAAACAGCAATGACTGGAAAATCTCTTAGAGGCTGTTCTAAGAGAGCAAGGACATTAACACTGAAGCCCAGGCATTATCCATTTTGGGCCTATGCCCCACCCCTTCCTAAATTCCCACTGTGGTTTCAAATGAAGAGACCATTGTTCACTTTCCTTCCTAAAAGAAGCAGTATATTTAACTCTGGCTCGCTGCCTGACTGATAGAGCAGAGAGCTCCATGAAGCCAACACCCCTGGCTTCCCATCAGGACAAACATGCTGTCCCTGTCTGCTTTCCCCCAGTTATTTAGATTTTCCACTGGCTCAGCTGGAAGTTTACTGCTGTGTCCTACAAGGTGGCTATACGGCTCTTGATTCCTAATCTGTGTTGAACAGGGGAAGAAAGATAGAATCTTATATAGCAGCTTTTGACTCAAATTTAAAAGCACGTCTGATGTGAAAATCTGTACTATTTTAGGGCTTTGAAGAGCATCACAAAGGACAGTCACTTTGTTGAATAGTTCAGGCCCATGCAGGTGTCATAGAGGAGAAGTTTTCATTTATTTTTAAGCAACAAATCCTTTTCCCTCAAATGAAATCTACAGAATGTGAGCACCGCAGGGTTTCTCACCTTCACTGTGCTTGGCATTGGCCAGATAATTCATTGTTGGTGGGACTGACTGTGCTATGCACCCTAGGACACCACCAGCTTCCCTGGCCTCTGCCCTCTAGCTGTTAGTAGCATGACCTGCTATAGTTGTGACAACCCAAAATACTTCTAAATATTATAGAATGTCCTGGAGGGATTACAAAGTCATTCCTGTTTAAGACCCAATACAGAACAGTTTATGAAGCTGATTTTTTTTGACCCCGATCACTAAACATAGTCACAATTGGGCTTGTTGATGGTTGTGCTCATTCATTAAAGGAGGGCCAGGCAGGGTCCCTGGACCCTCACCTGAGTATCCAGCCACTTTCCCCAGAGAACTAGTCCAGCCTTGGAAGACAAAAGAAAAACGAGGACGAACCCAATAGATGGATGCTTTTGGAAGCTCTTTTCAAGAAACTCCTATGGACTCTCATATGAACATTTGAAAATTGCCCTGTTCTGATGTTTTTCTAGTTCCCTGTCTAGAACTTGTAGTGCTAATTACTCTTGCCTTTACTTCTCCTTTACATTTCCTGTTCATGATTCAAGGACTTTCTTTTCCCCTTAGAGACAAGAGTTATGCAATTTGGGAGTCTTTTAGATAGACCCACTTAAGGAGTACTCCAATTGCCTCACCTGGTTTCCTGTTCAACATGGAAGAAGCCAGAGTAGTCTGCGTCCCTATTGCCTATTGGCAATTTGGGTAACCCGTTCAGAGGATGGCATAATATGAATAAGAGGTAGGAAATGGCCAGGCAGTAAGGGTAAAAATACTCCAAAGAAATGTATCCAGTTTCTGTGCTAAAAGGCAACATGTCCTTGAGCCTATTAACAACATACTCTATCCCAAAGGCCAAAAATATCAAAAGTATTTGGGAGCTTGTATCTAGTCCTTAAAAGATTTTAGGGTTACCTCTTCAGAAGGGGAGGGGAGGGAGTGGGCATGGATTTGATCAAAACACCTTACATGCATGTAAGAAATTCTCAATAAAGTTTTTGTAAAAGTTAAAAAAAAAGGAAAAAAAATCAAAAAATATTTTTATTATTTTTATTCTATGTGTATGAGTGTGTTGCCTATGTATATAAGTGCACCCGTGTCATGCAATGCCCTCAGAGGACAGAAGAGGCTGTCAGATCCCCTGGAACTGGAGTTATGGACAGTTGTTAGCTGCCTTGTGGGTGCTGGGATTCAAACCCTGGTCTTCTGCAAGAACAGCCAGTGTTCTTAACTGCTAAGCCATCTCTCCAGCCCCCATGAAGCTGATTTTTAAAAGGAAAAAAACCCTGGGGCTGGAGAGATGGCTCAGTGATTAAGAGCACTGACTGCTCGTCAGAGCAGGACCAAGGTTCAATTCCTAGCACCCACATGGCGGCTATGAACCGTCCTTAACTCCGGTTCCAGGGGAATCCAAAGCCCTGTTTTGACCTCTGTGGCATTGCACAACATGGGCGTACTCATATACATGCAGGCCATACACTCATATGCAAAAATAAAAATAAAAATAAAAAATAAAATATTTTTAAAAAAGAAGGAAGCAGGGCCGGGAGTGGTGGCGCACACCTTTAATCCCAGCACTCAGGAGGCAGAGGCAGGCAGATCTCTGTGAGTTCAAGGCCAGCCTGGTCTACATAGTGAGTTCCAGGCCAGCTGGGACTACAGGGAGACCCTGTCTCAAAAAGACAAAAAAAAAAAAAAAAAAAAAAAAAAAAAAGAAGAAGGAAGCCGTATGTTATCCATGGGATTAAGTGCCTCCCGAGAGCTCTCCCTATGGTTCCCTGGTGGATGATGTAGGGAGCTCTGGGTGTACAAAGGCACTGTCCTAGAGAGAGGCAGATTGCAACTGTTAAAATTTGGGACAAACAAAGCAAAAGAACTTTTAGACAGATCCACAGGTAGTTTGAACTTTACACACTAGACACTTGAAGATGCATACTTTCTATGTAAACTTGAATGGACTCAATAAAGGAAAAGACATGGCTGGCTGGTGTCTGCCATAGGCATTGGGTTTAGCTGTCACAATTCGTGCTGCTTTTCTTCTGTGTGTGTGTGTGTGTGTGTGTGTGAGATGCATGTGCAGGATCAGAGGAGGACTCTGGGTACCTTCTCTATCATGCTCCAACTCGCCTTATTTTCTTGAGACAGGGTTGTTCCCTGAACCTAGAGCTCACTGATTTTAGGTTAGCATGGCAGCCAGCAAGCTCTAGAGATCCTCTCCTCTCCCTCCCCCGCTACAGCCCAGGAGTTCCAGGTGCTCAGGGCCATACCACCTTTTTATATTATGTGTACCGGAGATCTAAACTCAGGTCCTCATGCTTGCACAGCAGATGAGGCTCTCTTGGCCTATATAGTTATGTTTTATTTTCCTAAAAGACCATGTGATCACAACAGTTTAGCCTTGAGAACAAGTGTCCTGCAAGGTAATCAGGGCTTTGGTTTTGGCCCTGGGGGCTATGAGGAGGGCAGTCAAACTACCCGGAGGCAGTCAAATCCTGAGGCTTCTCCAAAGTCAGTCTTTTGAGTAGCAAGAAGGGTAGGGTAGGAGAGGGGAGGATGGTAATGATCAAAACTGATGTGGACCCTAGGCTAGGCAGGGATGGATGAGTGACAAGGTTTGATAACCAAGGCCAGCCTCACATGTACATTTTTAAAGATTTTGCCCAAGGCCTGAAAGGCAGCCATTTAGTGTAGGGTGCAGATTGCTGGAGAGCACTCTTGGGCTTTTCCAATTCCCACAGGCACTCTGGAGCTTTAGAGTTAGTCCAGGCAGCACGGACTCCACATGTTCCAGGGTCCTGGGCACCCCTAGGGCTCCTGTCTCCTAGCAGCTTGGCCATGTAGACTAGAGATAAAACAAATTACTTTGGTGCTTTATCTGTTTACTTATTTGTGTGTCCTTCCTTCTGGACCACTGGTTCTCAGGGCTTAGGATACAGATTCTTAGTTCACACTCCAATTATTATGACTCAGTGTAGGGCTGAGTCTGGGAATCCACTTTGTAACAAGCAGAAGCATTATAGTAGTCTGGGAGCTTATTGAAGGCTACACTTTTATACAAGCATATGCCCACACAAATGTGTATACACACAGACACCCACATGCACTTTCTTATTGGTACTCACCAGATATTTCTGAAAGTGTGTCTGGTATACATTTTCTAGGCTATAAGAAATGTTTATATGAAATTGTCTACATTTGTGTGAAAGTGTGTCAGAGTCTAAACTAAAGCTTACAGATGGTTCTAGGGTCAGACTCTTTCACATCACTGTGTCATTGCTGTCTGTCAAATCAGCCTTTGAGAAACAAGTCCCATTGAACCACAGCATCTCAGGGACCCAGAAATATGGCAAGGACTCTTGAAGTTGCATCTTATAGCTTTCACTAGCACTTAAGTACATTCCACAAGGACTCTACCAGTGGCAGTTAGATAGTCACTGTAACAGATCTTGGGAGAATACAAAAACTATAAAATTTACCTCCGACTTAATGTCCTTAAGTGCCAAAGGCGAAAATACACAGGCAACCGAATACTTGTGTGGAGTGTGAAAGTTACATGCAGCACTCTACATAGGAGACTGTTAGGACTGAGGGGTGATGGAGGAAGAAAGGGAAAAAATGCTGTTTGCCGGGGGATGTCTTCAGAGATTGTTGAGTGAGGAAGTGCTTTGGGGAAGTTTGGTTTTGGGAAGGTGAGGAACCAGGAGTGTATTGTGAGCAGAGGCCCAGTAGGAGATGGGCGTTAAACAGTGACGGTACCACAAGTTTTCTTTATTTGGGGGGCATAGTTGTCTAGAAGGGGATGCTGGGCTGAGTTTGGGGCTCCTTAAAAGAAAGATTGGATATAAAACAGTTGGAGATATGCCATATCCTACCATTTAAAAGTCCATTTTCAGCTGGATGCAGTGGCACACACCTTTAATCCTAGCACTCAGGAGGCAGAAGCAAGTGGATCTCAATGAGACTGAGGTCATCCTGGCCTACCTACACAGCTAGGTCCAGGCCAGCTGGAGCTATATGGGGAGACCATATCTCTAAGAACAAAGGCCATTGTCCTCAACCCCAGACCCAGTCACTTAATCAACAAAGGTCAGGAATTTTAAAATCTAAGGCAATCACCACATATTCTACTTTCTGGAGAGTCACCTGTGACTTCCAGGCTTATAGAAAGGTGCTACTGGGACAGTTTCATTTGACTTTTCTTTCAGGAATGTTTACATGTCCCTGCATGTGCATGCGCACACATCGCCAACCCAGCTCAGGGCTTGTGCAATGTGTTTGCTAATGTCTTCCATGAAAACATTCAAACAGTCAGAACTGTGATTTCCTTCATTATTAATCAAAAGCAGTTTTCAAGCCCCTGCACACATGACTAAGATAAAGCTTTCAGATCGCGCCAAAGCTGCTGAAATGAGACTAGGCTCCCTCTCCCAGACTGTTTGCATGAGGTGTCCCTTCTGAATGGCTCTTTAAATCCCAGGAATGTCTTTTTTCTCCACCGTGATAACTTTGTCCTAAGGAAGCTCTAAAAGTCTCCTGTGAAGAATCCTGTTGAGTTTTCTGTTTGCCACAATAGGGAAGAAATGGTCCTCAGTCATATAGTTGTTTTATTTCTCTGTTTTGGTTTCTAGAGATAGGGCCTTCCTGTAGCCCCACCTGACCTGTAACTTGCTATGTAGACCAGGCTGGCCTCCATCTCACAGAGCTCCAGCTGCCTCTGCCTCCCAAGTACTGGGACTAAAGATGTGTGTCACCGTGCCAGGCTGTCGCACAGTTTTAAAGGGAAGACTGTAGCTTATTTTCAAGTAGTTTCTGTTTAGAATCTCTTACCTTCAGTGACAGGGTAAAGTCAGGTACCCCATATCTGTGTTCACAGAGGAATTTTCTCACACAACTACAAGAAAGTGTGGAAAGTTTTATATGAAGGAATTGCACTCTTTAATCTCTAATGAGTTAGGGCTTCTGGCAGGCCACTCTGAAGTGGATGGGGACTTGGGGTGGGGACATGCATGCCTGGCTAGGAGTCACAGTGGCTTAACTCTACAAGTTCCATTTTATTACCAGGTTGTACCCAGTGCTGAGCACACAGTGCTGTTTAGGGTTGACTCCTTTTTCAAAACAATTTGCTTGATATCCTGTCCCATCATTTTGGCGTCTTCGTAGATATCCAGTTGTTCCCTGAAACACCAAAAATGTCTTAGTGGGAGGGCTTAGTTTGGAAAAGTGAAACATTTTGGTGTTTTTCAGTCACAGAAAATACCCTCCACTTGGTATGATTCTGGGATTTAATAATTGCCTACAAGACTTTTATAAAAAATGCTTGTTTTTTTTCCTACCAAGCCTGTTCTGTATGTCTTTAAAATAATCATTTCAGAGAAGGAGGTAGAACAATTTTCAGAAACCATAGTTTTAGCCCTTTTTTTCCTTAGATATTTTTAAAAAATATTTTATTTATTATTTTTATTTTATATGCATGAGTGTATCGCCTGCATGTATGTAAGCGCACCCATGTCATGCAATGCTGTAGAGGTCAGAAGAGGATGTTGGATTCCCCTGGAACTGGAGTTAAGGATGGTTCGTAGCCTCCATGTGGGTGCTAGGAATTGAACCCAGGTCCTCTGGAAGAGCAGTCAGTGTTGTTAACCACTGAGCCATCTCTCCAGCCCCTGTTTAGATGTTTTAAAGAATTCTGAACTCCATGGTTCAAATCCTGTTGTCCTGTGTACAATGTCAAGGCCAGAAGTGACAAATATGTTCTTATTTGAACCCAGGGCCTCATACATGTTAGGCCAGCTCTCTTTACCCCTGAGCTTGATACACAGCCCTCTTTTTACCTTTTATTTTGACCCAGGGTCTGCATAAGCATCAGACCTGTAATCCCAGTTCCTTGGGCTGCTGAGGAGGGTTCCACGCAATCCTCCTGCTCTTGCACACAACTGAATGTGTGTATTATGTGTGCCTTTTGTTCTCAATAACATAAAAACGACCTGCAGGCCAGAACTAAATTTTATAGTTTGTATCCTTCCAAGATCTGTTATAGTGAGTGCAAGTTAAAGGCCTGAGTCGTCAAACAAGGCTGAAAATGAATTTTTAAAAGATGCAGAAGTAAAGCAAGATGGAATTATCTCTGAATAATAATGGTAATAATAATAACAACAACATTTTCTTCTTCTCCTTC
>NW_008353267.1:2932069-2960533 GCF_000622305.1 Nannospalax galili | reverse complement strand
GTTGCCTTCTCTAACACTGCTTTAGTGACAGATTTTATTATTTGCAACTGTAAATGTTCACACCTACCTCAAAAAAATCATTGCCAATGTCAGAGTAAAACCTATTAACATGTTCAATTAATATGTATGAAGGAGAAGGGAGAGAAATTGCCAAATGGTTTTTCTACAACTCCAGAAGTAATTTTTCTCCTCCTCCTCCTCTTCCTCCTCCTCCTCCTTCTTCTTCCTATTACTATTATTTTAGGGACTCCTACAGTTTTACATAAGTTTCCAGTCCATCTGGGGATTAAAAGGAAACACAATACAAATATGAAACTGAGAAAAGGTAAACTGGAAGGCCAGGAAGGACACCGTGATTTTTATGTCTCTTTCATCAGATGCCTGTGTTTACATTAAGGAGCCAATCTGTAAGCTTTGAATGACAGCTCCTAGAGAAACCTGTAGGAATGAGTCAACTCTGTTTCTCACAGGGAAAATGACAAGTGTTTAAAAGTGCTTGACACTCAGGGCATGCATTCCTCTGTTGTTTTTGATCTTTGTCATCAAAGATGGATTTGAGTATTTTTTTAAGTCATCTGTACAATAGCTCAGTGCCTCCTTCCAAACAAAGGCAAACAGTCACACCCATGGAACTGCTTCCAGAGCCTCAGGGAACCCTGGAATGGGTGTCCCCTGGACTCCACTATAGCCCACTGGCTACAGTGGCAGTTGCTAAAATCTGATGTTTCAGTTAATTAAGAACTTGACAATGATGTTAACAAGATTCATCCTAAAGAGGACAGGGAAAAAAAAAAAAAAGGCAGAACATGTGTGCTAGGAATTGTAAGTGGAGTGGAAGAATCATTGTCACTCAGATTATTTTTTTTTAAACTTTGAAATATTAAAATTTAGCTGTATTAGCTTATTTAGCTAGAAGTTTTATAAAACCTTGTCAGAAGTGTGATTTTCAATGTCTTTTGGCCAAAACAATCCTATATACCTGGAATTTTAAAACACAAGTATAGATTTTATTTCCTCCCTTCCATGCATGTATAAAAAGTAGACACAGTCTCCAGTCTCTTGTCTTTCTGTTACCTTCTTTACCTTCTGTCTGTGTGTCTTGGGAAGAGAGGTCTCAGTTGAATTCCAGGGAGCCACTGTGGTACGTTTCCACTCCCAATAGGAAAAAATTTTTTGCTAGATTCTAAAAAGGAAAAAGTTGTGCAAGAGAGTTATAGTTCAAATGAAAGAAACACAACTCAGGTTTTTTTTTAAGAAAAAAAGATTGAATGGACATTTTTCTCTAATGAAAAAACATAAATAACTGCTAAGCACGTGGGAGCATGTTTAGGAATTAGGAAAGTACAGATTAATTACACAGTAAGACAATGCTAGAGTGAATACAATGAAAGAGACTCACAACACTAAATCTCAATGAGACTGGGAAGTGCTGGGATTTTTCATATTATTGGCGATATTGCAAAATGGTCGAATAATTATGGAAACATGACCTGGTGGTTTGTTTCAGAAGTAAGCACAGATCTACCCTGTGAGCTGACAGTTCTTAGGTGCTTACCTAGGAGAAATGAAAGCAAACCTCCTTGAATCGGGAAATGTAAACCGTGGCATGCTTTGGAAAAACTGATAGAATCAAAGAATAGAGAATGTATTTGAGTTTGATGTTGGGAATATTTTCCTGAGTGGTCAAGAATGGGGCTTTGAGACAGGAAGTGATTTTGTTACACCTTTCAGCTCAGCACAGAACAGTATTTACGTGGTAAGTAAATGTTCATTAGTTTAAAACTGCTATGAAACAAATATGAATATGGTACTGTTAGAGTCTCCCGGTGAAACAAACCTCTCTTCATTATGTGCGCACATCTGTTTGTTTCTGGTAGTATCTCTGGCATTCAGGCAGCCACTCTGCATTTCTTTAGTAGTTTCTTGCATTCTCTACCACCCCTTTGTGCTCTACTTTTGTCTACCTGGATTTTAGGTTTGTGTCTTATAAACAGAAATCTGTTAATTTCCCTCTTTGAAGTGGGTTGAGATTCTTCCTACCGCTATTTTTACCAATTCCATTTGCCTATTTCTACTGGTTTATTAGAAACTTAAGTGGCTATGCTTGGAATCTTAATATGTGTGTAATAAAGTCCAAAGGTAACTGCTACTTTACCTTGCTTTGAGCAATATAATGATCTTAGAGTGCTTCTGATTTCAGTCACTTCTCTCCTGGATCATGTGCAACTGTTTGGTGTTTTAGATCTAAAAGTTCTTCATTGCCTCTGAGCGTAGTAGAAGGCGTTCTCTTTTGAAACCCCATTAGACATTATTGCTATATTATCACCGACTTATTCTATCATTCTTTACATCTACTGACATATTTATAATTTTTACCTCAACAGTTTTTTGAGTGGCAATGACCTTTGGGGATTATTTCTCCCCATTTAAAGCACACTCTTCAAGTTTACTTACTGAAGGTATTTGGTGGTAAACCATCTCAGAGTTCTGAAGCATCTTTGCTTTGCCCTCATTCCCACAAGCTAGTCAACCTTTCAGTTGTTGACAGCATTACTGTGACCTGTTCACTGTTGTGTACCTACCTTCTTGCACATAATCTAGAGCTTATGGGATAGCAAAGAAAGGAGGGGAGCCCTCCTAGAGCCTGTATTGAAACTGAGTTCCTAGCCAAAGATGGTCTGTGACTTGCCTCAGTGGGGCACTGTTACCTCCTGAAGTAATCTGTGAATTGAACTGAATGATGATATCAGATCTAGATTTGTTACAGTAAGAATCCTTACATTTTGTTGGCCTGTTGCTCATTTAGACTGTGTGTTTACAAGATCATAATGAACCTCTGAATTAGAGCCAAAATATCGAGATTTTTGTGGCTATGGAGTGTTGTGTTGGTAATAACAATATTATAGACAACGAAGGCATTTTTTTCCACTTCTTGTCTAGCTATTTGGAATGTTATCTAAATGTGTATTCATCTGTATGTTGGTACATGTATACATCCATGCATATAATTTCCTAAGAAAGTATAAGTCTCACTCAATGCTGCAAACTGAGTTAGTGTGACAATGGAAAGAATCTTTGCAATGGACTTTAAGACGTGTTCCATTGCCCTTGACCAGTGCAAGGCCGTCTTTCTGGTAGCAGAAGGCTAACCGTAGCACTGCATCATCTAAGAGGGAATTCATTCCAAACCTAAAAATCTGTTTTCATTACAAGTTCAAACCCTGTCCTGTCAAACTTTTGTTTATACTGCCTTAAAGAAAACTACAAACCCAAACAAAAAAAACCCAAACATACTTAATTTCTTTTCTTTTAAGTTTTGTTTTGTTCCTGTTTGACTAGAGGCATGTTACAATTGTCAAACAACATCAACAAAACCCCCAATCTGGCAGGTGTATGCTTTTAACTTGTGAGCTTCTGAGAGGGACTGACCAGATAATATAGACGACATTGATTAAAGGGGATTTCTCTTTGCTGTTGTTGTTGCTTTATTTTATTTTATTTTAATTTTATTTAATTTTATTTTATTTTAGTATCTGAGGTTCAAAACCCTCACCCAAGCGTTGCAGGAAATTTGATGTGTGAAGAAGGTATCCTGCCTTTATTGTGTAGTTGAGAATTAATCTGTTTACAGTGAGCAACAGGGCCTTAGTTTTAAAGCCTGTGGTGAATCAGCCACACCACAGGGGAGGTGGCATTGTTCTCATTCCAGGGATGGGGCTGGAGAAGGAAATTATTAGGCAGCTACCTCCTCCTGCCTATTATCCAGTAAGGCTTTTCTAAATCATCTACCCAGAATTTGAGAGCTTAGAAGCGACCTTAAAACACTACTAGTGGAAAATGGGGTGGGGATTGAGAGGGAAATAGAATAAACCAAACTAATGGGGGCAGGATTCTTTTAATTCTCAGCAGGAAACACATGTTTATCTGGAAAAGATTTTGGTTGGACAGGTTGTTTGTATAAGAACCTTTTTTGTGTGTGAGGAAGGAAGACCAACCTGGGTTCAGAGCCTGAGGTGGGGGTGGAATGAACAGTTCCTAAGCTTCAAGTAAAAGTGAAAAAGTGGACTTCCAGCAGAGAGGCCCAGCTTTCCTGGGGATGGGGTCAGCTCACACTATTGGATTACTTTAGAGTTGTGATGTATGTTCATTGTATAAGAGATCATAATTGAATGTTGACTTTAATATTAATTTTAGTTATAAGAACAGAAAGTCATTTTTTAAAAAGACGTGGAGAGATGTTTGGGGTAAAAAAAGTAGTTGGCCAAAGATGCTCATAGGGTATGACACCATTAATTTAAGACTGTCTCTGTGTCATATGTCCAAGCTGTTCAGCGATGATTTGTATAGTAAGGTTTAGGGTTACTTTCTGATTGCGAGCCTGGGCCTTTAATGCTGTGCCAGCTCTCCAGCCCTAAGGTGACTTTTTAAAAGTCACCTCTTACAGTTTTCTGTGTCATTTGCATTTCCCATAGTGATCATGCATTATCTTTCCATACAAAAACAGCAACAAAAGAGTAAAAACAGTGATCTTGCGTATTGATTCTGTTCTAACAATCAAAACCAGGGTGCGCTGACTCTTTATAGTCCATTTAAAATGTTGTCAGGAAGACATTTTCTCTCGGTGGCATTTTGTAATGAAAGACAAGAAAACTGTCCAGGTAATTGGAAAATGCTTACATTATAAGCATATAAAATCAAGATATATAATTTAACTTCAGGCCTGAGGTGACAGTTCTGTACTATTTTGAGATATTTTTTCAGCTAGAATAACACGGAGAACAGTGATGGGATGCTGCTGAAATAGTCCATTCCAAAGTTGATGGAACAGAACTTTCC
Source organism: Nannospalax galili (assembly GCF_000622305.1). Taxonomy (NCBI): domain Eukaryota; kingdom Metazoa; phylum Chordata; class Mammalia; order Rodentia; family Spalacidae; genus Nannospalax; species Nannospalax galili. The sequence goes on along the minus strand of NW_008353267.1, from coordinate 2,955,697 downwards.
CTCATCATCCTGAAACCTAACAGTGATCCAATGCTAATAAAAGACAGAAGAGAATTTATGTGGTTAAATTATTTGTGCAGAAAGGAATAGGCATCATGATAATTGAAGATTATTATTGCAAAATGTTCTGCTTAAACTCCTTCCTACAAAGAACTTTAAGAAACATAAGAAATGTGTGTGTTGGAAATGCTTGCAAATTAATGAGCTCCTTCCCCCAAAACATCCAATGGCAGGTGGCAGCTGGAGAGCGAAAACCTAATTTCTTCATCTCTTGATCAGGGTCAAGAGATTCCCCCCAGAGCATTGAGCCTCAGTTGCTTATAATGGAAGTCTGTTCAGTCATGTGTTTTTTTGCAGACTTCCTTTCCTTCCTTCCCTCTCTTCCTGCTGTAGTCTACTGTTTTGGAAACGCTTTCCCAAGTGATCTACTGTTGTTTCTTGATAGTTGTAGGGGATTGGTCCTAATACCAAAATCCATGGGTCAACTAAGTCCCTTTATATAAAATGTCACAATATTTGCATATCCTGTATATTTTATATCATCTCTAGATTACTCATAGCACCCATACAATACAAATATGATGTAAGTAGGGAATATGATGTAAGTAGGTATATATGATGTACTGCATAGGGAATGATGAGAGAGAATCTATGCTTGTTCAGGAGAGCTGCATTTGAAGACATCCTTCTTCTGAGGTTATTTGAATTCATGGGTCTGGAACCCACAGGTATACATAGGGCTGATGAACTTGTGTTTCAGTCCTTGTCTCAAACTCTGTGCTTAGTTAGAGGAATCTATATGATGACATGCTGACAGGCTAGGACCAGGACGAGCAAACAGAAAGAGAACGAAACTCTGAAGACATTGCTCAGGATCTTTGGGTGACTCTGGGGGTAGTGTACCAGTGATACTGAGGAGAACCAGTGCTGAGAGGAAGAAGTTTCAGCCCAACAAATGTCAGGTTTTAGGCAATTTGGGGATATATTGCAGAGATGCTGAGACACTGCTTAGAAATCTGTTTAGTGGCTAGAGACCAAAGCTAAAGTTGTGTATTTGGGAATGGTTGGTATACAGCAATTGTTAGAAGTCTGAGACTGGAGAACATATGAGTTGTGTGATGAATGGGCATCCAGAACACTCTGAAGGACAGTGTGCAGAGCCTTGGCACAGGCATGTGTTAGAAGACTGAGTGGAAGAGAAGAACCAATGGAGGAGAATGAGAGAAACTGGGTGCCGGCTGGAGTGGAGCTTCTTTCTTGAATCCTGAGGAGGCGAGAGTTTGTACTTTGGACCTTGATTAGATCCCCAAGGTGAAGAAGGAAAGGTAACGAGAAGAAGGGGGAGGCCATGGCTGTCTTCACAGTGCTGGTGGAGGTTCCCCCACAGCTCTTCATGGAACTTGAGAGCCATTTCAAAGGGGCACATCTTAGTTCTGTTCTGACCAACTTCCTGCTGGCAGAAGAGGCTGGTGTGACAGAGCTGGCTCAGCTTCCACATTCTGTGGGACCCAGGAGTTTGACTCAAGAGAGCCAGTCTCATCATCAGTTGCCTTCTCCTCCCTTCGCACTGGTAGTTGCCCTGTGAGGCTCTCAGAATGAGAGGCCTTTGGGTGGGCCAAACTTCCTCAGAGGAGCCAGATCCTTAAGAAACCTGGATACAGCTCCCATAGAGCCTGGGCTTCAGATACCAGGAGTCTAATTGCTGCTTGTTCTATTTGGAAATTGCTATGAGTCATACAACTGAAAACCCAGAAGATTTTGTGCTACTCAGGCCCCTTGGGGGGCTTTGCTGCCATTTCTAAATGCACAAACCTTGGTGCCACCTTGGGCGCTGGCACACATCTCTGGAACCTGGGCACTGTCTTCATTCAGCAAGCTCTCCTTCCTCTCCTCCAAGCAACTGCTAGCCACAGCCCTTTTATGTAGCTCATCAGAGGACTAGATAGGCATCTCCCATGATTCCTTCTTTACTCATGACCTGGCAAAGGCTCCCATCCATGGGTGGTGTGTACGTGTTGTAAAGACTCAAGTGTGTGTTGTGTATGTCTAGTGCTCTGTTTGTATCATTATTGTCTCCATCAGAAATCACCCATACTTACATTTTTAGGCATCATTTTTTATGTAAACAGCTCTGGGATCAGGCAGTGGCTTATTCTGTGTGTTTGCTAGCACTAAGGGGAATTCTTTTGCTATGTGGTGTCACTACCTTACAGAGATGTATTTTGGAGGCATAAATGAGCATGCTGTTTTCTGGTTCTTTCTTGACTAGTAACTTGGTTAACTCTAAGGTTTCCTTGCTTGTTTTTCTCATACTCATTTCCTTCCATGTGCTACAAATGATAAAACAACTATCTCAGGAAGAAGGAAAAAAAAAAGCATGGGATTGTAGTTCCACAGTAGTAAACAGGGTCTGCCTCTTCACTTACATCATTGGCTGCTTGACCCCACTTAACCTTCCTGTTGTCTCTGATTTTCCAGAAAATGTATTACTTTCCAGGGGTACCAGGAGACTCCCTATGAGTAAACAGCACAGTGCTGAGTTGGGTAACCCACAGAACCCTGGGGTTATAAACAAGGGGGGAGAGTCAGGCCAGGTAGATGAATCTGGGACATGTCGTTTAACTTCTCCAGGTGTTCATTTCCTGGGTAGCATTCTTCCAGACAAAGGGAAAAAATGACTTAAAACTCCTTTCTCTTCCTGGAACTCTCTGCCAATGTGAAGTAAGGGTTTTCACAGCAGTTATAATATAATGGTTACTGCTTACCAGCTGCTTTTTCAATTGTGACATACACTGAGTCCTCAAAATGGCCCTGTGCAGTTCACACTGCTGTCCTTTCTGCTCTGTAGATGAGGAAACTGAAGTGTGAAAGAGGGTCAACCACTTGTTCACGATGACCAGCTTGTAAGTGTGAGGCGCACAGTTTGTCCCAGGCTCCAGATCTCAGACCCTCATTGCCCCTGTGTAGAAGGATCATTTGTTCTCCTCAGCCTGGCCCCTTAAAGACAAGCCACAGACTGTGCCCAACCACAGGACCCTTGCTGTTAGGCAAAGTCAGCTTCTCAGAACTAAATTATATTTTAGACTGAATCACAGTTGTTTTCTTTATGCTTTTCTGAAAATTTTTTTTAAATCTATGTTATATTTTAGAATGAATCACAGTTGTTTTCTTTATGTATTTCTGAAAAGTTATGCCGTGCCATAAATTTTCTCTTTGGTCTAACTTGCTTACCATCATTTGAAAGTTAGAAACTTATTTACTCTTGCTCTGTCATACCAGAATGCTCTCAAAGTATTTTCAAACAAAATCTTAAATCCAGATAGGTGAAACAAAAGACTAAGGGTAAAGAATTTGCCCTTTTTGAGGTAAAATTAAAGCAAATTTAAAGAGATTTCAGAGACCCATCTTGCCTCTGCAAAGACTCATGTGACCAACACAAGTTTCAGTGCAGCACGACTCTTTGTGCAACCTTACCCCAGCCTTGGGTGGTGACTCCTAGTCACGAGAACATTGTACAGTTCTCAAAACAAGTGTGTGGGTTAACAGGTTTGTGGCACTGAATGTTCATCAAGAATGGTTCATCTTCATTATACTGGCATGCTTGCCCTGTACCCTGCCTTTGTGATAGCTTGTCATAGTCGGCTCCTAGAACTCCCAGAGAGACAGACCCATCTGGGCTGCAAGGCTGCTGACCTCTGGAGACTGAAATGTGAACTTCCCTACTGGGGCTCAGAGGCAGCTTCCTATTTATTTAAGAGGCCCTGGGCACCTTGGGAGCCAAGCAGAAGTTGTGATGCAAGTTTTGGCTGCAAAGCATGTTAGGGTTGCCTGACGTGTCTAACTGAAATGTGATTTGAAAGATGTCTCAGAGCCCAGATTGGTGTAAGACACAACAGGATTAAGTAGTTTTTTTATAGCCTTTTAAACTTGGTCTTGAGTAAACAGGAGGCTGGTGCAAATGATGAAGTTCCCTCTACTCAGGTTATGAAGGGGGGGTACAAGTCTGTAGATGAACCAAGAGGACGGTGACACTGAACGCCACTGGAAACCATGCAGATGCCAGACAGATTAGGTGACCATATGTCTTGCAGATTCCCAGATGTGTGCAAATGGAATGGATGTGTGTATGTCTGTGTGTGTCTGTGTGTGTGTTTGTGTGTCTGTGCCTGTGTGTATCTGCGTTTGTCTGTGTGGGTGCATTTGCTTTGAAACAAAAAGGTTCATGTGGAAAAGAATGCAGAGAGAAGGGTTGAACTGAGTTGGAGTCCCTGTCCATGGATAGGTGTATGAGAGGCACCTGGAACACAGGCAAAGGAAAGCTGGCCCACAGGGTTGACTGGAAGGGGAAGATTGGGATATACTCCCAGGCTACTGTGGGAATAGTGATAGGCATTTCACTTGCCTGAAGATTTGAAGGAGGCCATTCAGGCTCTGAGGCAGGTAGGATTAAGATAAGTCTAGTTAGAAAACAGTCTTCTGGAAAGGGCCAAAGGCAGGAGTAAATGTATCAAGACAGGAGTAGTGTAGAGGAGTAGATTCGTCTAAGTATTCCTGCTTAGAAAAAAATCATCTGGAAAATTCATCGTTCATGTTACTAGTATGGTAATAGCTGTTGAGGAAACAGAAAGGATTTAATTCATAAAATATTAAAAATGCAAGTGAGCTGACCTTTTAGCCAATCTTTATAGTATTAAAGGATTAAACGAGTAAGTTCTTGGTAATTAGACTCCTAGGGAAAATTTAATTTGCATGTAGGTATGATAAGTGTTTAGTAATTCAATACACATCCTGCTTTGGCCAGTACTGAGCTGGGTCTCAGGCTGGTGATCACATGGGCTAGATATGGGCTGATCCCTTCAGCCTCACGTTATCACCGCTGACCAGGGACCCTTAGAACCTGTTCACTTTGGGGTTATTAAGTGACTTTTGGTAGTGTCCTGGAGGAAGAGTCTGCCATTCCAGGGCAGAACAGTGATTTCTTGTCCTTATGCAACCCTTGTCCAAAGTGTAGGAACCTGCCAGGAATGTTGATATGACTCTATTCTCACAGGGCTCAGGATGTGGGTGTTATTTTATCTTCTTGAGACAGATAGAAAACCTGACAGAGAAAGTAATTAGGTGGCAGGCCAGACATTGCACATCTCAGCCACAGGGAGAACCAAGTACAATTTTAACTGTCTGAATTCACGGGCTCCTTAGCCAAATTCATTTTGGGTATTTTTGCATGTTATTCCTTGGGATTTCTAATGTGGACTCCACTTTCCTCCATATCTTTTATTGGTGTATATTAACTGTACAAAATTATTATTAATGAGTTTCAATATGCCATTTTCATACATGTATACCAGGAACTTTGATTGTATTGATCCCACCTGTTACCTAGAATCATCTTCTAGTGGTCTAATAGTCTCCCTTTTTCTTTCATGTCTTTTAAATTTATTTTCCATTTAAAAATTTTTTTTTATTCAGGGTCTCAGTCTATGTGGCATTTCTAAGCCACATTATGGTAATGCTTAAAAAAGAAACAGCCTGATTATTCTTAGCATTCATAAGGCCAAGATTGGACCTGATCTGTTGAGAACCTTTCAGATGTCTTATGGAACTGTGCTCTCACATCAGGGTGCTCATTCTTTTATTGAAGCAGTATTTCAATCAGCATGAGTTGGGGAAGTAGAAGTCAGGACCCAGACTTATAAGAGAATCTTGCCATTTGAGCTGTAGGCCTAGAATATCACACATGCTCGCTCAATTTTCTCATTGTTTCAATGAGAAACACACTGTTTTCAGAGTTTTGATATACAAAGCCTACTTACACACATTCATTCACTATCTTGGTGGAGGGCAAGGAGGCTTTCTGAGGGATTAAGTTCCCATGCTCAGGTCACCAGAAAGACACATGGCTCAGTGAACTTGTTTACATTATAAACAGTAACTTTTTGAATGTGAGTTTAAGAAGTCTTTAGTTCAGATTATGTCCATATTGTAAAATTCATTCCTACAGCTCTGTTACCCAGGTGGGCCTCAAATCTGTGGGCTCAAGCAATCCTCTTGCCTCAGTCTCCTGGGTACCTGGTACTAATAGGTGTGCCATTGCACCCAGCTGACCCTACTTTTTACTGGCAAAATAATGCAGTGACTGATATCTAGATAGCAGATACATTCTTGGTTAATGATATTTTTATAAAAAACAAAATTATTTGCTGAATGGGAAGAAATACACATTTAAAACTTTGTCAGATATAATCAAATTAGTCTCCAAAAAATATGCCTGAAATAGATACAGTTTTTGAAACTTTTTCCTTTTTTCTCCCTAAGTTGTTACTATCATTTTTTTGCTTTGTGTGTTTTGGAGATCAGAACTTTACATTTCTAAGCTGTGAATCTGTGAACCTTTTAAGGCATTAGAAGTTTGTTAACCCCTATGCCATCCACGACGTAAAATATTTTTCTGTGCTGTCTTGTTTTTTTTTACAATTCCTCCCTAACATATATTTGAGATTATTCTAGAAATTGAGTACAAAGTCACAACCAGATAGGAAGAAAGGGTCCTGGTGTTTCATTGTGCTGAGGGTGGTTATAGTTAATGATATTGTATCATATAATTCAATATAGCTGCAAGAAAGGGGTTTGAATGTTTTCTTTACAGGGAAGTGATAAATGTTTGAGATGAGCGATAATCTATGTCTCCTATGTCAATCAGTTCACAGTGAATAAATAAATATGTTGAAGCATTGTGCTTATACCCCATAAAGTTGTACAAGTTATTATCTGTCAATCTTCTCTTTCCTCTAGGATTTTAAATTTATTAGCAAATTATTCTCACTTAGTTCCTTAAATTTCCTTTGCACTAGTGACTTATTTAAGAACATCATGGAGGAAGTAAGGTTTATTTTATTCATCCCAAGCCTTTGTGTGCATTGGGAAAAGCCTAGCATAATGATATGGAAGACCTAGTTTTATCTTTAGATGGAGTATGGTTCTCAAGGTCTTCAGATTAGGAGCCACTATTTTTTTCAATCTTCAAAATAAGTTCTTTGAGGGCTTTATACCTCCCTACCCAGCCACCTTTATGTGCCTTTCCCCTGACCCCATCAAGTCCAAATTATGTTGCCCAAATACTCTTGAGAGTGGTACCAGCCCTGGAGCATTGTTGACCTAACAGGGACCACATCCTTAAAGAGAACTGACTCTTCTCTCCCAGCAGCTCCTTGGTTATGAGTGGAAATTTCTGCCTGCCTCCCCGATCCATGCCGGGGTCTTATCTGAGGTGTCACTATTTTAAAATGTGGGATTAGAAAACTTTGAACCCACCCCTTACTTGCTGCCTTGTCTTGGTTAACAGGTAGTTCTATGCTGACTGCATTTGGGAAGTTCCTTCATCTAGTTGGTGAGGACACCAGAAGTGAAGGAGAAACTGTTTCCTTAGCCAGCACTTATAGCCCATAGCTGCACCTGATGTGCCAGGCATCTATAGAGCAGCTAGGAGACCATGCATAGGACCCCTGGGAAACTCTTGTCTATGCTGGAGGATTAGCCCAAGATAGCCAGTTTCAACCAGACAGTAGGATCTCAGGGGTTCACATAAATGTAACCTTAAAAAGTTAAAGTCCCGGGGCTGGCGAGATGGCTCAGTAGTTAAGAGCACTGGATGCTCTTGCAGAGGACCTGGATTCAGATCCCAGTACCCACATGGAACTATTCTAGGGCATCTGATGTCCTCTTCTAACCTCCGTGGGAATTGCATGACACAGATGCACTTGCGTACATGCAGACATAATGCTCATGTCCATAAAAAAAAGTAAGAGTCCTGACAAGCCTGTTAGTATAGGCCTGTAATCCCAACTACTAAGGAGGCTGAGGCAGGAGCATCAGGAGTTCAAGATCCGTCAGACTACAGGATGAGCACGTTTCAAAATAAAAACATAGAAAAAGGACTGGGTATGTAGCTTAGTGGTATGGTGTATGTTTGAGGCCTAAGATTCAATTCCCATGACTACAAAAACAAACAAACAATCCTAAGGTCATTAGTAAAGCATACTTTCCAAGGCTTTTTCAATATTAAAGAAATTAAAAATAATTTAGAGAGTATTTGAACTATCTGAATTTCTCATATACTAAGTATAGTCAAATTTATCATATTTTCTTTCTTTTTATCATGTATCAGTGTATTGCTGGCATGTGTGTGAGTGCACCTGTGTCATGCAATGCCCATGGAGATCAGAAGAGGGCATCAGATCCTCTGGAACTGGATTTACAGATGGTTGTTAGCTGTCATGTGGGTGCAGGAATTGAACCAGGTCCTCTGCAAGAGCAGTCAGTGCTCTTAACTGCTGAGCCATCACTCCAGTCCCTAGATTTCTTTCCTCACGTGTGGTATTGTGGGTATATGTACATGACACTGTGTGTGTGCCTATGCATGTGGAGGCCAGAGGTTGACATTGAGTGTCTTCCTCTATCACTCTCCACCTGATTTTTTAAGAGCACTGAACCTGGAGCTCATGGATTGGCTAGGCTGGTTAGCCCCTGGGATCTTCTCGTCTCCACTCTCCTGAGAGCCCCAGAGCTGGGATTACAGCCTTGTACTACCATGCCTGGCTTTTTAAATGGGTGCTGAGAATCTGAACTCAGGTCCTCATGCTTCTATGACAAGCAGTTTATTGACTGAGCCATATCTGCAGCCCACAGTTTTCTCTTTTCTTTTCTTTGAATGTGCAGCCACCCTCCAGAGAGACCGCATCTTCAAGCATTTTACCAGGAAGCGCCAAAGAGCTATGCGAAGGCGAGTCCACCAGGTCAATGGGCACAAGTTTATGGCCACATACCTGAGGCAGCCCACCTACTGCTCTCACTGCCGGGAGTTCATCTGGTAAGACCCACACTCTTCTCCACACCCCCAGTCTCTTTCTACTTGAGGCTTATGTGTGATTCAGGAGAAAATGGGGTTATAATGTAGGAATTGTTCTTACGTTCGAATTTTTGCCTTCTCTTTCAATGTTTTCCTTATTATTTTTATTTTATATGTATGAGTGTATTGCCTGCATGTATATAAGTAGACCCATGTCTTGCAGACAGTTGTTAGCCACCATGTGGGTGCTGGGATTCGAACTCTGGTCCCTTGCAAGAGCAGCCAGTGGTCTTACCCGCTGAGCCATCTCTCCAGCCCCTTGACTTCTCTTTTAATAAGTTTGCCCAGTCATTTTAATCCTACTGCTAAAACAGTAACAAAACTAAATAATTTACAAATCCAAGTGCTGGATACTATTTATTTTTACCAATAATTTCAGTGAAGGTGCTAATGAATCAAAAATCATGAATCTGAAAGGGAAGCTGATCAGCTGATAAAAAGCTCGTGATTAGATTACATCAGAAAACTGGCCTGGAAGAAAAGAACATCAATAGTATTGCTTTGAAGAAGGCATGGATCATGTGATGAGTTATGGACACTAGTTGTTGCAAGAAAACTAAGCCCTCAAGTAGTGTTCAGGCTCATGGCACATAGTGCAAGGTAATAGCATTTAGTGATCCTATATTATAATCTACTATCTGGCAGTTAGGAACTAACATGATTAAAGGTTGAGAAATTCTAAAGACTTGGGGCAATATCTTATATGACATAAAACTGAACAAATAACAGCAAGTTTACAGCAGAAAATAAATTTAAGCAATCACTATTTTCAATTAGAGGCAAAGTTAGGCATACTTACAGTATTTGTAAAGAGAATCACCCACCCTCACCCCCCATGCATGCATGAGGACAGCCATAGAACATCTTGGCTGACAGGTAGAAAGACAGGCTCTGGACCGGAATGGCAAGTAGTCACTTCTGCCCTCCTGTGGACTCCAGAGGGTAATGTGGGTACAGGACAAGGGAGAGTACTGCACCCGGAAGCTGCAGTATGCTTACCAGGGTGTTCTCTCTCTCTTTCTCTCTCTCTCTCTCTCTCTCTCTCTCCCTCTCTCCCTCCCTCCCTCCCTCCCTCTCTCTCATCCATCTGCATGTGTCTCCATGTGTGTTTATTGCAACATCTGTGCATCATCCTCTGTCTGTCAGTCTGTCTCTGTGTGTGAGTACGGTGACATATGTGCATCTTCCCATGTATGTGAGAGGGAGGAAGCTGTTGAGGAGGTCTTGACTGAGCTCAGTCCTCTGCACACGGGCGGGCGTTGGTTTTCACTCAGGATTTAGGAGGTGGCTGATCGTAGGTGGAATGGGAATCATCATCACCTACTGATTATGTCACCTGGAGCATTATAATCCATCAGGTAATTTTCTTTGTGCATGCTGTTCACAAGAGCTCGGAAAAGCACACTGTCTGTGTCTCTTTCCTGAAATTGTTTTTCACAAGGGATCAGAGAACAAAGCGCATTTTAAGGATTATAGGACATTATTGCTGAACTATTTGAATGATGGTATTTTTTTTTTCTCTTTTTTCTTGAACAGGGGAGTGTTTGGGAAACAGGGTTATCAATGCCAAGGTAAGAAAACGTGTTTATATTCATGTTTGATCTTGTTCTTTTGTGAAAAAATGATAATACCAAGAAGAAACAGGATGTGCCCCATCAATACTGTGATAAGTTTCCCCAGGTCAAATGAGACCCCATGTAGCAAACTCTAGTTCTTATCAGATCCTGGATGTCTTAGACAATATAGAGGAATATATTTGTTTCTAAAGTCAGGAGACCCAGTAAAGTTTCACTGCTTAAAGTCTGTCTCTGTAGTAACATAAGAAGACTGAAAAGAAGAGCCATTTCTGAGCATCTCCTTGAGTCTAGGTGATAAATATTTGATATTCATGCTGCATTGTTGGTAGGGTGAGAAGCGGCCTTCTGCCACGTTCGCCTTACTTGCTTAGGGAATGGATGCTATTATGCAAATTGGTTTTCTTTTTAAATTTTTGTGTTTTTTTAAAAAGTAAAAGAGAGATTGTGTAGCATATACCAGGTCATGCGTTGGATCTAAATACCTCCCCCACCAAGTGAGAAACATTTCAAAAGTAAATGCATTTTATTCTCATAATTCTAAGGTAAAATCACATACCTGTGTCCCTGTTCATGTACGACAAAAGAAAACAGAGAGAAGCCCCCTCTGATGTGCCTTTATGTGGCCAGGTCCTCCTGTCCCTTTGTTGGGGCTCCCTTACTGCTGGCTTGAGTGTTGTCACGCATTCACATTTTGATTTTTACTCTGTAAATGACTGGCAGCATAGCACTACGTATCCTAGAGTGGTTGTCTATTTGTGAATAAGAAAATCCACCTTCTGTTTTGGAGGAGGTGAGGTAACACATTCTTTCCTTTTGAAGAACTGATTAAAACATACTCTTGGATCTCATTTTGACTTTGATATATATGAAAAATTCCACTGAATTCTCAAAGCTTAAAAACTAAGTATATAATCAGTACAACAGTAGTAATTGACCTGCGTGCTATAAATTCAGTCCTAAGTGAGAAGAGAGCTCATAAGCCAAGTCGATATCACTCTTTAGCCTGAGCCTCCTAAGATGGGGTGTGCCCTGTGGTGATACATCCATCTTATACTTTCTAAGATGAATTGAGAAGCTCCATATATACAAGGGGAAAGTTTACAAATTAAAATACATGATTTAGAAGGTATGTCTTTTGTTGTTTTATTTCTTTTTCTCCCAGCATATAGTGTGCGGGTGTTTCTTAGCCAACTTTCAGCAGGTCACCTGCTATTTAAAGAGCTAGAAAGAACATTAGTCAGGAGGCATGAGAAGCCTTTGTTCACATCTTGCTGAGGGATATAAAGCCAAATGCCTGGTAGGAGAGAAGTATGTTATACTAACCCTCATCAAAAGCAAAGGGAAGGAGCTTCAGACAAAGTGGGCTTCAGGGCAAGGCGGAGTATCAGAAATAGAAAGACCACTATGTAATAATAACAGGGTCAATTCTCCAGAAAGACCAACAGTGTTTAACATGTTTGTTCCTAACAATAGGCAGGCGAAACGCATGAGACAAATAGAACTACAAGGCAGAACAGACAAGCCCACCTCTGGCGTCGGAAGATTCAGTCTGCCAGTAATCGCTAGACTCAGCGGGCAGAAAAGCACTGGCCTTTGGTTGGCCCAAACAGCACCATCACAGCTTGATCAAATTGACATTTGTAGCAAACACCAGCCAACTACAGCAGATTACACATTCTTCTCAAACGCATGAGGAACGTTCACCATAGAGACCACACTCTGTACCATAAACTAATTCAACAAATGTGGAAAAAATAGAAAAAAGAGAGTCATCTTTTGGGGCCAACAGGATGGCTCAGCAGGTAGAAGCCCTGTGTGCGGGCCTGGCAACCTGAGTTTTTATCCCAGGATCACAAAGAGTGACGCTCCAGAGAGCTGTCTCTGACTTCTTTGCGCGCACACACACACACACACACACACACACACAATTTAAAAAATTTTAAAAGAATTATCCTCTCAATCCACAATGACGTGAAACTAGAAATCAAAGCTGAAAGGTAACTGAAAAACTAAAACAACAAATTCTAAGTAACACACAAGTCAAAGAAAACTTGAGAAAACATAAAAAATACCTTGTACCAAGTAAAAATAAAGTGTATTTCACCAAAATATGTGGGGTACAGTGAAAGCTATGCTCAGGTAAAAATATATAGCATTAAATACAGGGACTAGAAAGGAGAAATATCAAAATTAGTAATCTAGACCTGAGTTTGGTGGCCCAAGCCTTTAATCCCAGCACTGAGGAGGCAGAGGCAGGCAAATCTCTGTTGAGATCCAGCCCAAACTGGTCTACATAGCAAGTTCAGGCCAACTGGGGCTACAGAGAGACTCTGTCTCAAAAAATTAAATAAATAAAATTAGTAATCTAGATGCCCACCTTAGGAAGCCTGGGAAAGAAGGGAAATTGAAACCTAGAGTGAGCAGAAGAAAAGAAATTATAGTATTTGAGCACAACCCAGTAAAGTTGAAAACCTCAGGAAACAACAGAGAACATTTCATGACACCAGAAGCTAGCGCTTTAATATCAACAAAGTTGATGAACCATCTGTCTGTAAAATAAAGTTTCTCTGTGTGGAGGGTGACTTTGGCATCCCCATACCCAAAGAATGGTTCTCTAGACTCTTTCAATGCAGTGGTCCTGTGAATTCAATCTGCTGAAAATTAGATGTGTTGGGGACAATGCTCTTTGCTGACATGTCGCCTACCATTATGTGCTTAATCCTCACAGTTCCCACATGTCTTGAGAGGACATGCAATGATGTGCGTTTTTACTTTGTGTCATTACACGTGCTCATTCTTTAATGACAAGTGTATTCCTTATGAGTTATGTCCTTATCTTGCCAAAAATGAGAAAAATATTCAGACAACTGATTGAGCCATGTAGCAAATTTTTATTGAATTGGCTACTTAGCACTAGGCATCATGTTGGGAATTCTGGTCAGGACTTGGCCATGTGTGGAATATTTTAAGTGAGGGGACAGGCAGAGGGACTGTAGGAAATCAAAGGAGGAGGGGAGATGGTCTGGGTCTGGAAGGAGCAGATATAGGATATTGTCTTGGAAGAGGTATTCTTTGAGTTTTTTCTTGTCATAAACTTTAGATATAGTCAGTCACTAGGCAAGTAGGGTGTCTTAGAGGTCAGAAAGGGTGTCATTAGTAGTCTCTAGGAAAGAAGGAAGACTTGTTCTAGAAAGATCAAGTAGTTTAGTTTTATTGAAGCAAATGGGTCTCATAGAAAAGAAATGTCATGTAGCTGGGGTGACCTCTGAGGGGTCTGGAACCTGGCTGGGTTTGAACGCTGTTGATGGCAACGAGGTACCATTGGAAATGTTCAGTCATAAGACAGATGTGACCAGAATGATACTGAGAAGGCTCCTCTGGAGGTGGGTGCAGGATGGACTAACGTCAGGACCAGGAAATAAGCTCAGGACTGATTGAGGACAGTTTGAGCTTGAACAAAGGTCTTTGTTAAGATGGTGTCAATGGAAGTAGGAAGGATGGGAGTTCTGGGTACCAGTATGTGGCCAGATATCCATGTCAGGTCACGATGGCATGGGCAGTCTTCGTTGACTGCTGTAAGTGGCTGGGAACCTCTGATAAATGTGTAATTGCTGGATTTAATTTCCTAGTGTGCACCTGCGTCGTCCATAAACGCTGCCATCATCTAATTGTTACAGCCTGCACTTGCCAAAACAATATTAACAAAGTGGATGCCAAGGTAAGAGGCTGCTGGCTTCCTGACTAAGCACCCGTTCTCTGTGTGTGCTCTCTCCCCACCCTCCACTTTCCCTGCCTCCTTGGTTCAGGGTCAGCTCTCCAACGGCACCTCCCACAGTGGTGCTCTAATTTGCATTTCTGTCCTCTTGTGGTTTGACCTCACTTTGTCTGTTAGTTACTTTTGCCTGGCTGTGACAGAATGCCTTCTGTTCACAATGTAAGGGAAGAAAGGCTTATTTTGCTTCATGGTTTCAGACTACCATGACAAGGAGGGGTTGGTATGGCAGAACAGTTGACATCATGGTGGCGAGGAAGGATAGCCTGGAACTAAGGGTGGGATATTACCTTTTAAATCCTACCCTGAGGGGGATGGAGAGATGGCTCAGTAGTTAAGAGTACTGGCTGCTCTTGCAGAGGACCTGGGTTGGTTCCCAGTACCCACATGGTAGCTAACAACCATCTGTAACTCCAGTTCCAGGGGCCCCTACACCCTCTTTTGTCCTCTGCAGGCATTGCCTGCACATGGTACACTTACATACAATTAGGGAAAACACTCATACACATAAAATAAAATGAATTCTGCTCCTAAGAATATATTTCTGGTTCCACAGCCACCCAAAATAACACTGCCAGCCTGGGTCACATCTTCAGAACATGAGTCTGTGAGATCGTTCACATTCAAAATGTAACACTTTTAAAAAATACATTATTTTTATTTTATGTGTATGAATATATTGCCTGCATGTGAGTAAGTGCACTCATGTCATGCACTGCCCATGGAGGTCAGAAGAAGGCATCAGATCCTCTAGAACTGGAGTTACAGATGGTTGTTAGCTGCCATGTGGGTGCTGGGAATTGAACCTGGGTCCTCTGTTAGAGTAGTCAGTGCTCTTAACCGCTGAGCCATCTCTCCATCCCCAAAACATAACACTTTTTGAAGACTCAGTCAGAGGTCAGCTAAGCAGGCCTGTATAGATTATTTCTGCTAATGTGGCGAGAGCCCTAGTGGAATGAAACAGGCCTGTGCTTGGCCTGCCAGCACCTGCATTGGAACACTGAGCATGACCTTGACTAGTGGTCCTCTGTCAGCTCAGCCAGGCCCATGCCCTCTCTGTGCCTTGGTCTGAAAACTGCATCAATACTTTGCTCATTCATGTTTGTGGGAGATAAATAGAATTGACAAGTATGTTAACTATAAATCATGCTTGCTAAACAAAGAGACTGTGGACCTCCTGCAGCTTCTCAGGAACCCCAGGGAGGATGTCTATGTGTTTAAAAGCTCCTGTTGCATTTGTCTGAGATGGGCACACATTCTAAATTCACAAGGGAGAAATCAGGTGGAGTGTTGCTGACAGTGGATTTGCGGATGCTTGGAAAAGTCTAACTGTAGGACTTGACCACGTACATGTAGAAGAGCTAAGGAGGGAACATCCAGAGAGGTATGGACCACGGGTTATATGGGAAAGAGGCCAGAAAAGTCCAGAGAGAAGTAATCATTGCCCTATGCTTTCTCATGTTGGACCTGTAGTTATTGCTTCAAACAGTGAAGTAGACCACAGAGTGTATGGCCAGTGTGGATGTTTACCAGAAACAGTGCATGAAATAAAGTCACCATGTTTGCACTGACAGTCAGAATTTAAGTCATACAAAGGCTGAATGAATGAAATGGCCACAGTCCTATTCAGAACTGTGGCCTGAATAGAAAAGGTGAAAGGAAAAAATTTCTACTTCTGTCTCCAAATGGTGAATGGTATAATATAGACCCCAGGTTTCTTCCCTGTGTCTTGTGCATTAAAAAAACTTACTGAGACCTGAGTAACTAACCAGAGCTGAGCATAGTGAAATAATATACTCAGCTCAGGTGTCATCGTAACACTTTGCATTTGCCAGGCTCCCGTTACAGTTGCTACAAAAGGTGTTGATCCGAAGTTTGCTTGTTCCCTTTTTCCTAGACTACGGAACAGAGGTTTGGAATCAACATCCCACACAAGTTCAACATTCACAACTATAAGGTGCCCACATTCTGTGATCACTGCGGCTCCCTGCTCTGGGGGATAATGCGACAAGGACTTCAGTGTAAAAGTAAGTGGCAGAGGCAGTGACTTCCCACTTCTTTATGGAAATGCCATTCCACCAGCCTTCGGAGCCATGTAGGCACAGGATCTGACCTAGGATTGATGTCTCTGATATGTTCCATGGCAACATCTGAATGGTCTTATGCTACTATATCATTTGTCAGGCATACAAAAAGAACTATATCTAGTCTCTAACATTAGAACATTAAATGAAATGTTAAGTTCAGTGATCTATCCTGCTGTCGTTAACTACTTATGCTGAGTGTAGACTGGGCATTGTGCTTTTAATAAGCATTTGAAAGAGGGAAAATGGGATCTTGGCTGTGCATGGAAGATGGAAAGAGGTGGGGTGGGGGAGAGATGGCCTAGAGAAGATTGAGTTATAAGTAAGAACTGGCCAGAGAGCAGGTCTGATGCTCTCGGGAGAAGTAAGCAGCAGCTGAATTGTCAGAGTGCAGACAGCAAGAGCAGCATGAGTGGGCTGCACAAGTTCTGTGATGTGGGTGGAATGAAGCCCACTAAGCTTTGGTGGGGGGCTGGCACCCCACCAACACTGCCCAGTGCCGTTCGGAGCTTTTGCCTTTGCAGAGGCTCAGAGTAGAGTCAGGGCTGAGCTCTGTCCAGTTAGAGGGTGTGGCACTGTTGGTCTTTGGTCATCTCCCGTTGATATGTAATGATCTAGATGTCATGAGGTGTACCTGAAGCCTCATCAGTCAGACTAGCCTGCTGGACCAGGAGAGTAACAGAGGAGGCCGAGTTGGCATCGGCTACTTCTGTCAGCAAAAGGGACCAAATCCTAGCCAGGTGTGGTGGCTCATGCCTCTAATCCCAGCACCTGACAGAGTTGATCCAGAAGGATTGTCAAGAGTTGATCTAATTAGTGAGGTTCAGGGCCAACCTGGGCTACACAGTAAGACACCCTGTCTCAAAAGCAAACCAAAACAAACAAAAAAGAGTGAATTCTTCTGCCTCTCTAGCATGCCATGTAATATTTACCTTTTCGTTTACCTGAAACAGCAGCCAGCTCAGGTAAGGCATCTGGGGGCTTTTGTTCAGCTGCTACTTGGTGCCAGCTTGGCGGTCTCACCTGGGTGAGCCACCTTTCTTACAGTTCTGGCTAATTTGCAGAGTGAGGCACAGGCCCATCTACAGTGCTCTGTTCCTGGTAGCCCAAGAGTAGTGCATCTGCAATGACTTGGTTCCCATAACCTTTGTTTTTACTGTCATAAGATCTTTCTGAAAGGTTATAACTTGTGTCTCTGTATCCATCGATTTCCCATGAGGCTAATGAAGCTTAAGCTTCAGGGTTCCTCTCCACTCGCTGTGGCATTCCTTTTCATAAAGAAAGCGTCCTAAATGACAGAAACTCCAGCCCCATAAAGTCTGGCTTGGCGTGTGCTTCCACAGACGAACCAACTCCATCAAAGAGGCATTTGTTGTACACGGCTTTGGTTCAGCCTCCCATCAGCAGGACGCATTTCAGGAAACCAGATCACAATTTATTTCTGCTGATTAAGCTTTAGAGCCTTCATTGTCACAAGGCAGCTTCCCAAGAACAAGAAATGTGACTTACTTTCCTTACTGCTCCAGCTGCCATTACCCCGACCTTCAAATGCTTTAAAAGTTACTTTTTTTCTTCCCCTTTTAAAACAGAACCACAGACAGCAGAGACTGAGAACCACAGCCCCACAGGATATGCTCTCTGGGCTACGCGGGCCACCCGACCACAATGACACTCAGGAAAAAAAAAAGCTATACAGAGCTCCCTTCCCTCAGAAACACCATTTTAAAGCTGTTTGAACAGCATTTAGACCGCCACTTTTTTATTTCATTGTTGAGAGAAAGAAGAGGAATAAAATTGGTTGACATGATTCTTTCTTATTTAATGAACTGTGATTGTCACTGTGCTGAACATTTTAATCTTTATATTGGATTGTGCTATTAAGTCAGCAGTGACTGTTACACGTGATGTAGATGAGTCTATTCCATCAAGTCATAATGGAAAAAAAATTGAAATCTATTATTTGAAATCTATTATTCTTTTAGCATGCCAGAATTTCTGCTTCCACACAAATCAGAAATAGATAAAATGTCAGGAATTGCTCTAATGTGAGTTAGCATTGCCCAGCCTGTATCACTCCTCTGTCATAAACCTTAGGTAATCAGTTATCTGTAGCATATGGTGACTTGGTTCTTTTGTGACTATGGATTCTGTTTTCCTCTTCCTCCAGTATGTAAAATGAATGTACATATTCGATGTCAAGCGAATGTGGCCCCTAACTGTGGGGTGAATGCAGTGGAGCTGGCCAAGACCCTGGCAGGGATGGGTCTCCAACCCGGGAATATTTCTCCAACCTCGGTGAGCCTTTGTCTTTTGGCATATATTATAGTTTGAAACTTGGGGCTAGCCCAAAGGAGTACAGGAGGGATCATCAAGGTTTTGAATCTCTGCAAATTTTGTGAACAGGGCTACTGCACTTTTAAAAAGCATTTTATCCCACAAATAAGAGTCCAAACAATTACACAAGAAACAGTGAGCATGCATGTATATCAGGAAGCAAGAGAAAGAGTATTTTCTTTGAATATAAGTTTCCCATTGATATTGTCTGGTGAAAAGCTCAGAACCCAGAGACCTGGGTTTTGCTCTTGGCTGGGGCCCAAGCTGGACAACTGGCCAGTAGCCACGAACCTCAGCTTCTTCATCTCTGAAGGAATTGAGCTCGATGCTTCCTGCACTTCTTGACGTCTCTGGGCTCCAGCAGCTCTGCTGAGTTTGTTTATGGACTGTGAATTTATCTTTCATGTTCAGCAGCTGACAAGAGCTCCTTCCTCTGGACTCCTGGGAGTGGGTAGAGTGGCTGAGTTGCCCTGGATGTGTTTTGTGTGTATCCTCCCTAAGTGACCTCCACCTGGTACTCTCCATCAGAGCCTTGGCTGCTTCCCACTTGTTACTGCTGCCTTTTTGGCCAGTGTCTGCAGAGGGCTAGGGAATAGCCACAGTTGATGGCTGTGAGATCTGTTAGGAGTAGCTTGAGATCTAAGTCCAGAAAATTCTAGACCTAACTGTGAAGTAATCTCTGGATACTTTGAAAGTCCAATCACTCTGAGGTTCTTAATAACTTAGAAAATGTCAGCACTAACTATATTGTTTCCTTTTACCTGAAAAGGTCTGACAGCTCTTCATGAAATGGAAGCATGAGGGATTTCAGTCTGATTTTAGTGATCCTAAAATACACTGGGAATAGGGTATAGACCATGTGTCACAGTTTCAAAATGACATTGCCCCCTTGTCACTTGAACCAGATACCTTTAATGTTATGATATTTAATAGTGGAGAAACCAGATTTACTTCTTGTCAGTAAAGCATTAAAAAGAAAAAATTATCAGTCTAACTAAAGAGAAAAATGGGTTTAAAAGGATTGTGAAACACTGGCTTAGAATGTTTGGCCCAACCAGGGGAAGTATGCAAATAGAGGAAGTGAATTAAAAGTGGGTACCACTTTGTTATCTCTGAAAATTGATGAGAGATTTAGAGGAAGAGCCATTAAAACCACTAAAATTTTAAGATGACCCATTTTTCTATGCTGCAATCCCTGTTTTATGGGATTAAATAAATCAGCTCCTGGAGGCTTCAGTCTGTGGTGAAGTTCCTTTATTTCCAGCGTTGCTTAGAAGTCCATTTAGATAAGCTCTTTTTACCTAAGTAGATCAAAAGCTCCAGGATGTCAAACTTTTGATTTGTTGCCTGATGGTAGCTTGTCTTATAAATTTCACAAGTTATATGTGTGTGTGTATGTGTGTGTGTGTGTCTGTCTGACTGTCTGTCTGTCTGTCTGCTTAAGTCACCCTGCCCCTGCCTTTGGGTAGTGTCTTCACTGTGAAGAACGATGTGGCGCCCAAGACCCAAGCAGGCTCTCATTATCCTTTTGGGAGTGTACATTGTCTCATCTTTGTAGAAGGCAAGTTGGTTGTGTAGTAAAAAGTCTTTGAGGTTGACACTTTGACCCAAGGAATTCCATTTCCAAAGAACTATCTTAAGAAGATGGATGATGATCATGACTTGGTGCCTGCCCAAGCCTGTCCGAGGATCTGCTTATTTATTCCTCGTGGTCACTCATGGGGCAGGTACTATCACCTCCCTTTCCAGAAGAGGAAACTGAGTCTGAATAAGGTAACTTGCTCCAGGTCACAAGCCAGATTGCGGAGCAGTCATTTAAACCCAGGTAGGCAATGACAGAATGTGAACTCTGCCTCACCGTGTTTTGAATTTTCACATGCAAGTATATCATTGGGGAGGGTGTTATTTTTATTGCAGTGAAAAGTAGAGATTGCATGCATTTTCAATAGCAAAACATTAGTAAATAAATTGTGTGTGTGTGTGTGTGTGTGTGTGTGTGTGTGTCTGTGTGTGTGAAACAGAACACTGAGTAGTCATTTAAACTCATTCTCTGTGTGGGGGTTTAGCTCTGTGATAGAGTGCTTGCCCAGCATGCAAATGTCTTGAATTCCATTCCCAATACCTCAGAACAAACAAAAGCCAAAAACAATTAAGCAAAAACAGCTTTGTGTTCTCAGAAGGTATTTAAAGGTTTGGAAAGTAAACATGACTATTTTTTAACACTGTGTACTATAAAACAATTTAATTATATGTTGAGAGAAGGCTGATGAGCTTTTAGGTATTTATCATTTTATTCATCATAATTTTGCTTGTTTCTATTTTACATTGAATTTTATTTCTTTATTTAACTTAAAAATTTTGAAATATTTTATTTACTATTATTTTGTGTGTGTGAGTATTTTGTCTGCATGTACGTAAGCACACCATGTGCGGGTAATGCCTGCAGAGGCCACAAGAGGGTGTCGGATCCCCTGGAACTGGAGTTACTGACCATTGTTAGCCACAAAGTGGGTACTGGGAATCGAACCTGGGTCCTCTGGAAGAACAGCAAATGTTCTTAACCACGGAGCCATCTCTCCAGCCCTGTAATTCGAATTTTTAAAAAAAAACATTGGTTCATTCATGACCTGGTACTGAGGTTCTCTGAGCAAACATTAAAACCAGCCTTTGCGTGATATGGGCACTAGGTGGCGCTCCTGGAATCTGCTTGCTCCGTGGGAAAGCCACAGCAAAGGAAACAGGAGTGGCCTGCCTTGGGCATTCCTCTTTTCTTTTGTGCACAAACTTGGATGTATCTCCCAGGTAGCAGTGGGCACAGATGCTGATGTGGGGTAGTTTCGAGTTGTAGAACCTAAATGGCTGCCCAGCTGAGCTGGTTTCTTCACATGCTGGGTGGAGGCCTGAGACCACTCTGGCTAGGAAGGCCTCTCCATTCATCCTCACCTTGTGCTCACACCACAGTTCTGTATTCTTCCTTTTTGCAGAAACTCATTTCCAGGTCGACACTAAGAAGGCAGGGAAAGGAGAGCTCCAAGGAAGGAAATGGGATCGGTATTAATTCTTCCAACCGATTTGGCATCGACAACTTTGAGTTCATCCGAGTACTGGGGAAGGGAAGTTTTGGAAAGGTGAGACTTGATTTTGACTGGCTAGGTTGAAGTAACAAGCATGTTATGTGCATGCTGTTTCTGTGGGGGAGAGGGGTACACACTCACTTTCTCATGTGTGCCCAACCCCAAATCCCCTAAGCCCCCCCCCCATGCGTATGTGTTGTCCTAGGTGATGCTTGCCAGGATAAAAGAAACAGGAGACCTCTATGCTGTGAAAGTGCTGAAGAAGGATGTGATCCTGCAGGATGATGACGTGGAATGTACGATGACGGAGAAGAGGATCCTGTCCCTGGCCCGCAATCACCCCTTCCTCACCCAGCTCTTTTGCTGCTTTCAGACCCCGGTAAGTGTGACTAGGGGTCCCTGCCTCAGCAGCCTCCTGTCTGAAGGGCTGAGGTATTTAGAGGTTGCCCTCATAAGCTGAGTGTCAGGGAGTTTTCTGGAATGGGCTCTCAAAGCACTAACAACTTCTGATGACCTCTGAGGAAAAAAAGAGAAAGTAATAAATTCACCCCTTCCTTCATGCTGTCCTGTGGAAGGGTCACCTCAAGGGTTGTGTGCCTCAGATTGAAGAGGTCTTGACCTGCAGGTTTCTTTAGCAGAGTGAAGGTTACAGGAGGCTAAGATCATAGTGGATACAAGGGGCCAGTTATCTTGGTGAACTTAGCCATTCTACTCCTAAATTCTGGACAAGTTTGGACCTGGGCACAAGAGTTGAAAACAATGTCCAGAAGGACCCAGAAAGAGCACCTTGATTTGATATGTCCCAAGTTATTGCTCTAGGCTTTAAAGACCCATTGCTTGATACCTTGGACCAGTCTTGGAATTTGAATCATCTGCCTGTATCTTAGGGTAGTTAAAAAAAAAAAAAAATCCAGAATGCTTTTTGCTACAGTCAGTGGAATACCCAGCTAATCGTGATTTAAACAATAAGCAGGGTGGACTTAATGTTTGCTCTTGATAATTCACACAGTGGGAAATGTGGCAGTAACTACTGGGACTGGATTTATTGCCCAGTGATGTCCAACACTGGATATGTCTCCCTCTTGCTGTGTTGGGGTGTTTGGAGCACCTTACACATCACGCCTTCACAGAATGGCATCCAAAATAGAGTCTACAGAGTGGTGTGGGCCATTCTCCTTTCTTTGACTTAGCTCAACTGTACTTAGGAACAGGGGAAGCTGGAGAACAAATACCTTGTCAAGATGAGTCAGAAAATCACAGTTGGCTTACACGCACTTCAGTTCCTTTCCTGGGTCAGGGTACCCTGTTGCCCATTTAGAAATAGGCACAAAACTGGGCTTCTGTTACCAGCAAAGGAGGAAGATGGCCCTAAGAAGACACCTGGATTCCAACAGATGCATCAGAATTTTCTTGCTATCTAGGAGATTCAATTCTGGGAATGACCCTTGGCTGCACTGCTGTCACAGAACTGGGAGGGGCCATGGGGACACAATAGGGACATCTTATCTGATCAGAGATGGAAAATGACAGCTGAGCCGAGGCCAGAAGTGGGACTTAGAATTTATTAGACAAAGAGAATGATAGCAGCCTCTACCAGGTACATAGCCCACACAGCTTCAGGAGAGGTGGAACATTGTGTGTGAACAAAGCTTGGTAATTGTAGAATATTGAAGTCAAGGAGGGGCCTGATGAGAACTGGGGCTGCACAGGAGGGCGGGATCAAGCCATGAAAAAGCAATAGGAAGTCATAGAAGAAACTAAGGCAGAGAAATGACATGTCAGGTTGCATTATTTTAATTCAAGAAAACCAGCTCCTTAAACGGGTGCACTCACATACATGCAGACAATACACTCATACACATAAAATAAAAACAATAAATAA
>NW_008353267.1:2918926-2931446 GCF_000622305.1 Nannospalax galili | reverse complement strand
GCAGGGCAGGGGAAAGGGAATGCAAGTGTAGTTTTTGTTTATATTAAAATTATCATCACCTTACAACTTCCTATATTAAGATCAAGATGCTGTATATAAACCTCATGGTAACAACAAAGCAAAAATCTATGGTAGTGACACAGAACATAAAAAGGAAAGATGAATACAACAGAAAACCATCAAAAAACACAGAAAGATGGCGAAAAGCAGTCAGGAGCACTGACTGCTCCTGCAGAGGACCCGGGTTCGAGTCCCAGCACCCACATGGCAGCTATGAGCCGTCCTAACTCCAGTTCCAGGGGAATCCGAAGCCCTCTTCTGACCTCCGCGGCACTGCACGAAACGGGTGCACTCACATACATGCAGACAATACACTCATACACATAAAATAAAAACAATAAATAAAATATATTTTAAGAAACAGTGATATGACATCCTCTAGATATCTGTGTTCTTCCTCTCACATGAAGCCTTTCATGGAATTCTTTTGCACATAAAAGCATCAAATGCATATTCATTTTTTAAAAAATATGAACACAGCATGGAGAGGTGACTCACAGGTTAAGAGCACTTGCTGCTCTTCCAGAGGACACATTCAGATCCCAGCACCCATGTCAGACAACTCACATCTTCCTGTAACTCCAGCTCCAGGGACTATAACACCTTCTTCTGGCCCTCAAGGGCACACACACACACACACACACACACACACACACACACACACACACACACAAAGTCTTCAAAAAGTATAAAACAGAAATGGGACTGGAGAGATGGCTCAGCAGTTAAGAACACTGGCTGCTCTTGCAGAGGACCTGGATTCGATTCTCAGCACCCACATGGCAACTAACAACTGTCCATAACTCCAGTTCCAGGGAATTTGATGCCCTCTTCTGATCTCTGTGGGCACTGCATGACATGGATGCATTTATGTACATGCGATACATGCAGGCATAGCATTCATATTCATAAAATGAAAATAATTAAAATATTTTTAAAACCCTATAAAACACCCCCCCCACACACAAATGTACTATACTTGGACCATAATTACATTCCTTACTTTTTTATACCAGTTTTCTACAGGATAGAAATATTGCTTAGAAGACATGTGCATTTAAAGTTTGGCTAGAGTCCAGTTGCTTCCTCCTCCATCATGATTACAGATGGCTAACATTTTATTGCCCGCTTTCTAGGTGTTGTTCTGAGAGCTTTATACCTATTGCCTTATTTAATCCGTGTAGTGTCCCTATAAAGTAACAAAGTTTTAGTGGCCACCTGGGGTTCCTAGTATTTAGAACTGAAGTCTTTATTAGCATTGGTGCTCTGGGGTTTTTCCTATTGAAAGTTTCGTGTTTGGCCACAAGGTGGCAGTCGTGTCTACAAAATGATTTTTATTTAATCTACCAGTGCAGTAAAGCTCTGGAACTTCCATTGTGGTTTTAAAAGGCAGGGATTACTGTGCATGGCTCCAAAACAAAGGATAAAGGGAACTGCCCCCATCCTTCAGTTTGGATGATGAAAGGCGTGGTGGGAGCCAACTTAAAGGAATCAAATGAGTTCTTCTCACGGAAAAGCAGGATTTTCATTTCCTCCTAGGTTGTGAGGAGTTAGATGCTGTTGTACTTCTACCTGCAAAGAATCCTCAGGGTCCACCCCCACTCATTGTTGTAAACCCAGCTATAAAGGACAGAAATTTCTACAAGGAAGAACAAAGTTAGATGATGAATTTTAGCTTCTAAGTTCTGCAAGCCATGGCCTCTCACATGAAATGTAGCCCTTTGGGGCGCTGACTTGTGGCCTTCTCTCTCTGAAGAGCTTAGCAGTGAGTCCAGGTAGAACATTGGAGTTGCCCCCCAAGCTATCTGACAAGTCCCATTTGGGAAGGCCCTTGTGGGAGAATGTGACTCCCCTCATGTCCAACCCTATGAAATCTTCATTGCTGAAGCCCAAAGCAGGGGAGGAACTCACCTAAGGGTCTCTTGGACCAGCAGTCGTGGAGACAAGTTCCATTGTAGGGTGGGCTGAAGCTGACCCCATAGGTCATGTGAGGTCTTATACCATGTGTGGGTGGTGCCCAGCACTGCTGAAGCACCTGTCTGCCTGCAGAAATGGAACAACATTGCCCTCAGGCCTGGAGATCTGAGTTCTCTTCTAGCTCCAGTTCCCTCCATCCAAATGGCTTGTATGTGTCGTAAATGCATCTTAGCCTTCAAGTCCTGATCGTGAAGGAAAGTAGGATCTCTGTGAAGCTCCAGTAGGACAGAGCCACAACTTCACACACACTGGTCAAAAGCAAGGCCAACTGGCAGGTTGCCCATGCCCCAGCGGAAAACCCCATAGCCATGCACATATAGGCAGCACTGATTGGACTCAGTTGGTTATTTTAAAAAAAAAGAACTTGCATCTGGGAAGGAGAATCTGTTGGGGGGGGGTTAGGAGGGCGTTAGGGGAGTTGGAGGAAGCGAGTAGATATGATTAAGATGCATTGTTTACATCTTCAAATTTTTCATAGAATTTTTTTTCTTAAGGATGCTCACTCTGTGATAAACACCCACTTCCCTACACCAAAGACAAAGGTGCTGATGCTCCACACCAAGACCACAGTAACAGTCCCAAAGCAGGAATTCTTGAGGGCCTTTTGTTCTTGGCACAAAAGAAAACAATAGGCAAATATCACAACAAGAGCGTTGTAAATGCTAATATTTTGTGAATAAGATTTGTTACCAAGATTTGTAAAAAGGTTTCTATTCTTAGATGTGTTGATTTTATTTCTCCTAGTCTAGCTGACAGAAACAGGGTAAGAATGACTCAGATATCATGCATAAAGATGCTTTAACTGGGGGCTGGAAAAATGATTTGGTGTGTAAAGGCCTAGTGACCTGAATTTGATCCTTAGGTAGAAGGAGAGAACAAAGTCCCAGAAGTTGTCCTCTGATCTCTCTATACCTCTGCTATGACATGCATGGGCACACATGATGTACACACATACACACACACACGCACACACACACAAAATAAGTAAATGTAAAAAAGTGCTTAATTTTAAGAGTTGATTAATGTACATTATTAGTACATTGTTAGCATTTCTTGACTGATGGCTCTCCAGGCGGCCCACCCTCAGCCCTGGTACCCACCATTTCTCTCTGCTTCCGTGATTTGGACTCTTTTGGATGGGCCTTTCTCTGCCATGTTTATTTCACTTAATGTTCTCCAGATTAGTCTGCATTGCCCCGGATG
Organism: Nannospalax galili; assembly: GCF_000622305.1. NCBI lineage: Eukaryota > Metazoa > Chordata > Mammalia > Rodentia > Spalacidae > Nannospalax > Nannospalax galili. The sequence continues at coordinate 2,928,206 of NW_008353267.1, read as the reverse complement.
ATAGGATTTCCTTCTGTTTTAAGGCTGAAGAATATTTCGTTGTGTATCTGTAATGCATTTTCTGTTTCATATCTTGATCCTTTCATCCAGATCGTGAATAAGCTGTAGTAAATGGGGCAGGGGCTGTCCCGTCAACGTGCTGACTTCATTTCCCTTAGATGTATACCCGGTAAAGGAATTGCTGAATTGTGTACACTTTCCATTTTTAATTTTTGAGGCATCTCCCTATGGTTTTGGCAGTGCTTGCCTGATGCACAGTCCCTCCAGCAGTGCACAGTGTCCTCTTTCTCCACAGTTCCCAGCACTTGCTGTTTTCCATCTTTTTAGTAACTATCCTGGCAGGCAGGAGGTGAGAGCTCAATGTGGGTTTAATTTACAGTCTTCTGTTGATTGGTGAGGATAAATATTTTTGTTTCATGTGTCCCTTGATCATTTATAGTATTTTTTGAGAAATATCTTTTCAGGTCCTTTGCTTATTTTAAAATTTTTGAGTTATTTCTTATCTTGATCTGAGTTCCTTACGTACTTTGGATATTAACCCCTTCCAGATACACAGTGTGCCAACGTTTTCTCCTTTCCGTACGTTGTCTCTTCACTCCGTCGATAGTTTCCCTTTCTGTTGTCTTTTAGTTTAGAGAAATCCTCTGCTTTTGAGTCGTATTCAAAAAGTCTTTGCTCAGATCAGTGTCATAGAACTTTCCCTTGTACCTGTTTGTAGCAGTTTTCCAGTTGTTATGTTTAAGTGTATAGTCCGTGTTGAGTTGACTTCTGTGTCTACTGAGATGACTGGGTGGCACATTCTTCCTGGATTCACTCTGCACGTGGGCGCTGGCGTTCTCACTACCAATTATGGAAGGCACGGAACTTTGTGTTCTTGACATTTCTGTTGAAAATAATTGGCCATTACTGTATGGATTTTCTTCTGGGCTTTACTTTCTGTTCCATTGATTCATGTGTCTACTTTTATAATGATATCATGCTGTTTCTACTGCTACTTTGTGGTCTATTTTTAAAATCAGGTACTATGGAGCTGGAGAGATGGCTCAGCAGTTAAGAGCACTGGCTGCTCTTGCAGAGGACTAGGGTTTGGTTCCCAGAACCAACAGGGCAGCTAACAAACATCTGTAACTCCAGTTCCAGGGAATCAGATGCCCCCTTCAAACCTCTGCAAGTTTTGCATGACACAGGTGCACTTACATACATGTAGGCAATATACTCATACACATAAAAATAATAAACAAAATATTAAAAATAAAATAAAATCAGGCACTGTGTTGCATTTGGCATTGGTATTATTGCTCAGAGTGCTTTGACTTTAGAATATTATTTATAACAGGAAATGTGGGTAACAACTTGAGCCTTCAACAATGGGGGTATACTTAAATAATGATTTTATGAGCATTTGCTTCCAACAAAGAAAGAAAATTATGTGTCATGAGTCAGGTGTGATGGCATATGCCTGTAGTCCCAGCAGGGTATATGAGGTGGAATCATTTGAGTCCATGAGTTCAAGACCAGCCTGGGCATTATATCAAGACCCTTTCTAAAAAAAAGAACAAAATTGTTATGTGTCAGACATTGTCATGAGCACCTAACATGTATTATTTATGGCATGTAGTTCCTGTCATAAGATTGGTACAGTGATTGTCTGTGCTTTGTCAGTAGTGCAGGGAAACGTTAAAGGGTTAAGTCACCTGCTCCAAATCCAACACTTTTAGAAAACTATGGAATTAGGAGGCTCCAGAAATAATACAGAATTTACGAGGATGACTGGTTTGTATCCATCTCAAGTTCTGTCCGAGACAGCGAAGTGGCTAACTTGGCCCCCACTAAACAAAACGCCAATAAGAAATTATGCCAACACACTCACGGGGCTGTAGTTAGTAGAACTGTGAGTTCTTCTCCCCAATTTCTCAAACATGGTATTATTATCAGTAATTTTAACAACATAGGTAGAAAGAAGAAGATATTATTTAGCCTGGGAGAACGCTTGCTTGCTGGGGATCTGAATCTCAAGTCTACTAAAGGCTGAATTCCCTTCCCAGTCCTTTCATTTTAATCAGTGGCTGTCAGCCTCTTGGCATTTATAGCCTGGAGTCGAGACTCTACCACCCTCCTTCCACAGTCTCACCACTTGGTTCTCTAACTAGAAGCTCAGCTGGGGGCAGGGGGGGGGCGGACAACAAGTGAATGCCAGCTTGAGAAAGCTTAAGAGAGACACACAGGTAGAGGTAGGGGAATAGCCAGAGGGAGAGGATGGTGGGGGAGGGTAGAGGAACAAAGACACAAAGGGCAGCCCTAACAGGAAGGGGGAGTGGCAGAGTAAATATTAGTCAGATCCTTTAGTCTTTGTTCAGAGACCCAGTTTATCTGAGCAAAGGTTCTGCCTGGAAAACACTGGACACCTTATGCCCAGCATTCAGCCTGGGAGAAGGCTGTACCAGGGGACCTCCTCATTCCTTGGGGATTTACTTGAGCTCTGTTTACATCTCTTGCACTGTGGTGACTGCAGACCACAGAGGCCCCCAGGGCACGGAGGGCCAGGCCTGGCCCCTCTTGCTTTTGAGAGCCTGGGTTCCTGGGAGTGGTGCTCCTGGGGAGTCAGAGGGGTCCACTCCTCTGCTGTGGGTCAACAGAAGCCCTGTTTCTGAAGGTGGGAGTGTTCAGCAAGCTGTGGACTAGAGTGCACGTGGGCCCAGGATGCTTTAGGCTGGATGAGGACAGGGAGCATTGCTCTCTCTCTCTATAGTTTTCTCCATTGTCTAATTAAATATTAGCAAAGGAGTGTGAGAGAGTAAGTGTGAGAGAGGAGTTAATCTTTTGCAGTTTTCTCAGGCAGGTAACCTGCAGTTCAAGGTTTGGGCTCTGTTACCTAGTAACCCACTTGTCTTTGAAAACTTTCCTGCCTTCTATCTTTTCCAGTTAGACACCTCCACCCAAAAAATACGTCCTTTTCTCTCAGTGGGCAGGAAGCCTCTAGAAGAGGGGATGGTGCATGCACAGAGCAGTAGCAGCCCACCTGCTGCTGCCAGCCCTCTGGTCTCTAGCCCCTCTGGCTCACCTTCCTGTCTGCTGACCATGGAGCGTCTGGCAGCACAGCCAGTCCTGAGTGTCCTGAGCTACTCCAGTAGCTGGATTGGGGAGGAGGCTCACTCAGCCCCTGCAGTGGCATCACCCCACCCCACCCCCATGCTCTGATGCTGTGCCATCCTGGGCAAGGAGAAGAGGCCCCGTGACTGTGGGTTAGGAGAGGAGAAGAGGAAGTAGAGCCCCAAACCCAGAAGACAAAGGAGATGAGTCTGAAGAGGCCTCTGTTAACTTCAGCTGATTGATTCTTGGAGCCTGAGTGTGCCAGCTTTTCAGAAGGGATGGACAAAATGCAGAAGCTCTCAGTTCACAGAGACCCTAGGGTCCATCCTGGGCATTTCTATGCATGTCACTTCCAGAAGCACACTGCGGTTCCGTAAACACCCGTTGAACACAGTATCTTGTAATACCTAAAACAATCCAGGAACGAGAAGACACTTTCATCCTTGTAAACGTGGAAAGCTGAGGTTCAGGGAGGTTAAACAACTTGTACCTGGATCACATGGCAAGCAAGGGCCACTATGCAGATTCTTGGTCAGGTTGTGAAGCTTAAGTGTGTGTGTGTATGTGTGTGTGTGTGTCTGTGTCTGTGTCTGTGTCTGTGTCTGTGTGTGTGTGTCTATATGTCTGTGTGTGTGTGTTTGTGTGTCTGTGTCTCTGTGTGTCTGTGTCTCTGTGTGTCTGTGTGTGTCTGTGTCTGTGTGTGTCTGTGTCTGTGTGTGTCTGTGTGTGTGTATGATCTCTGTTACATTGGAACAAGAAATGTTTTTCTCTCTGCAGTATATACATCTGAAAAAGAAGGATCGTGTTGTTAGGGAGAAAGACAGTTTTCTCAATATGTGTCTTCTGGCCTTTTGTGAGGATAATTCCTCTGATTTGTTTGGAACTAGGTTTCCTCCTTTCCCTGAGCAATGACTGCCTCATATGCCATTTGGTCTGCTTATGGGTCATTTGTTATAGTTTGCCTTTGGCTCAGATAAAAATAGAAAACAAGCCTGAACATGGTGCTACCCATCTCTGCCTGCTCCCAGCTGATCAGTGTGTTCAGTCTTTCTTGTCGCATATAGCTGTGGAGATAGGTCCACAGACTGAATTGGGAAGTCTGGGCCAAGCAAATGTTCTGCCCACCTCCTCGGCTGACAGCCATTGGGGACGGTTTGCACAGGCTGTCTCCAGGCCTGGGATTTGGGCTTTTGTCCTCTGCCTGCTGGGCCTGGGACTTTCTGTTGCTAAACAGGGTCTTGAAAAGAAATGAGGAAAAAAGAGTCTGAAGTTCAAGCTGTTCCTCTGGTCCTGTCTCTAGATAGGTCTGCCAGGATATTTAGTATTATTGGGTTTGTAACCATTCGCTCTGAGGTAGTTCAGCTGGAGTTAACTTCGTTTGTGGCTGTCACCATCGCTGACAGCCTAGAGGGGAGCAGACTCTCCACTTCCGCATCTGGGAAGATGGTTTGTGGCATTGTGTGTCATCTCCTTTGACGTCTCCAGTCTTCAGCAAAGTCATGATAACTGGAAGTTTAGAGATGATAATCGGTTGGTTGTGGTTTTCCCCTCCTCAGTGGGTCAAGCTGCAGTGCCCTTCATGGAAATTCCAAGTGTCAGGACCGGCTCCAAGGTTGGAAAGGAGCTGTGCTAGTGGAAAATCAATCCTTCCAGGAGCACAGCCATCAAGAATTAGGCAAAAGATGCCGCTGTCTTCACTCTTGGTCCATGGGAAGAGAAGATGACCCATGAGGAGTGGCAGTGTGAGGCCGATCTCTCATAGTAAGTGTGGCAGGAAAGGTAGTAGATGTCAGTGAGCTCTGGGCTCTGGGGAAGTGCCAACCTATGTGGCAGTTTTTCCACATAAGTTTGACCACGGCAGCTGTAAGACCCAAACCGACTAACCCTTGGCTTTCTGCAGGGCCTGGGGCTCCACCTGTAGGTGGTCCCTCGAGAGGTTGGATGAGTTTCCACTGGACTGATAAGGATATCCAGGCAGGATCTGAAGGTGTCTCTGTAGCCGGAATACTTCCACCCAGCCAAGGAGACAGTGTCATGCTGTTGTATAAACCTGACCTTCTTGGATAGAAACCATGTGTTTCTATAACGTGTTCTAGTTTTGAAACACTTGAGTTTCTTGTAATTACTTCATCACTGGTTAGAACTAGGTTATCTCCATCTCTCCTATGTCCCAGAAATAGTCAGCGCTTCTCCAGAGTAGAAACAGCCTTGTTACGCGTTAGCTTGCAGCAGAAGAAGGCAGGAAAGCATGTGTTTGTTCCACTCATGCACTAGGTGCCTGTGGCCTGAAGCTTGGCTTCCAGCCCCAAGGACACAGCGGGGCATGAAGCAGAGAGCGGGCCCCGTCCTCACGCAGCTGACCTTACAGAGCTTATGGCCTGAAGCTCATGAGAAAGCTATCCTATGTGGACTCATCAGGTGACCAATCACCCGTGGAGGGTGTTCCTGGATTTCGATTTGGGTCAGGCTCAGTACAGCCACCTGCTTGAAGCGGGTTTTGCGGTCTTACAGGCTGGTCTTGAAGTATATTTGCGTATCTAATGCACCGTTGTTTTTATGTAGGATATAGTGAATTTGAGCTTTGCTGGAGATGAAGGGGTTGATTCAAGCCCTTGCACTGCCTCTGGTTGGTGGTCGGTTCTCTATTGCTCCAGACCTGTGTCTGCAGGCAGAACAGGAAGAATGGCAGTCCTAGCTTGCGTCTCTGCTCACCTTGCTGTCTGCAGCATGGTCTTCTTCTCACTAACATCCCCTGCTCCAGGCAGCAGGATACCTGTTCACCTCCCCAGCTCACCCTCCTGTAACCCCGTGGGCCATCAAGACCCACTGCGCCCCTCCTCTCCAAGGTTCCTTTTCCTGCCTTCTGTTGTCAGGTAGCAGTCCCATGACCCAGTCTCACTGTTGTACTGGCCTGCTCTAGAGGGCTGTAGCAGGTCCTTTCTTCCCTTTGGGGCCACCCAGGGAGTTCCTGCTTCTTTTCTTTCAGAGGCTTTCTGTTTGCATTATGTTTGTCCACCAAAAGAGCCAGCAGAATTGTAAGCTCATTCATGCCCACTTCTGGTCTGTCATGATTTCTCTCTCAGGTGTTGTAAAGGGAGTGTTGGAATCTTTCCCAGAGCCTCTTAATTTCATCCTTATGATGTATGACATTTTAAACATTAAAATGATGTAGTCTATAATTCCCTATCATAACAGGAGGGCTCCTCAGCCACTCTCCCCCACCTTCCATATGTGCTTTTTGCCTTTACCTTAGGCACTTTCCTGCTCTGTTAACTCAAGCTCATCCCTCACTCCCTGGAGAGTACAGAGCTGCAGTCTCTTTGGTGTCTCTGAAGAAACATGAAGTGGGTACTAGCCACTGGCCCCAACTTCTACATCAACATCCATCTCTGATGGTAAAAACTCCTTAGGATGTATTAGACACAATCACGAAACATAGCAAACTAATCAGGCAGAGCTGGCTTATAGCCTGGTTAAAGTGCTCTTCTGTAAGCCTCTAGAAAGTGGGCTTGTCATTCACCCAATTAGTCAGTCCCTCTTTGCTTGGATTTCAGGACAGGTCTGTAGAGAAATTTCCATTCCATTTTGCTCAGAACTATTCATTATAAAATCTGAGGTCCAAGGTCCCCACCAATATCACACCAAGAACAGTGGTCAAAGCAAAAGTAACTCAGCAAGGCTGCTTTTACTTTTGCAAAAGGATCGTTCAGATTGAGGCAGCACACTAGGCCTGGAAGTTTGATAGGCTTTTATCCCTAACACAAGAGTACTGTGTCTTTTTCCCATTGGCTGGGATCTAACCACAATCTTTCCTGGTGGACTAGTTTAAAAGAATAGGTGCAAAAGAAGGGGAAAGAGGGTTGACCAAAGAGGGGGAGGGCTCTGCTTAAGCAGGTCATCAGATTTGGAAATGCATCAGGGCCTTTCCTAAACAGAAGTTTCACCTTGGGGGTGCACCTCTTTAATCCCTGCACTAGGGAGGCAGTGACAGCAGATCGCTGTGAGTTCAAGGTCAGTCTGGTCTACATAGTGAGACCTTGTCTCAAAATAAACAAAAAGGCTTACAGGGTGTGTGTGGGATTAAAAGATTAGAATTCCTTGTCATAAACCAAGAATTTTACAAGAGTTTGGAAAAAAAAGACTAACATTTAATGTTTCTTACAAGAACTTTACTGGCATCACCTTGACCCATCTCAAGGCTGGTAAATTTTCATTCATTGCAGTAAACCAAAGCCAAAACCAAACACACCTGTTTGTTGATCCCAGTGTCATTTGCTCTCTTTTGACATGTGATAGGATAAGCCTCTCTTGGAGGGCCATCCTGAAGGGCATTTAGCAGTATCCCTGGTCACTGGCTGCTAGCTGTGTCTTCAAGTTATTGCCAGATGCTTCTTGGGAAAAGAATCTCCCCTGGATGAAAATTGCAGCCTTATACGAAAGTCTAATGATCACTCCTCAATATGAGAAATCATGTGGGCTACAAGACTGTTTCTTACAGGGAAAACAAAGGATGTCAGATTGTCCTTATAAAAGTATGCACAGGCTGGAAAGATGGCTCAGTGGGTAAAGGTGCTTGCCGACAAGCCTGACTCCCTGAATTCTCTCTGGAACCCACATGGTAAACAACCAACTGATCTCAGGAAAAAACTGACTCCCCAAAATTGTTCTCTGACATCCACATGAGCTGTGACATGCCCATACCCACATGGATACATGCAAACAAATTAATTTTTTTAAAGCATATGTATTATCATGTTTTTCTGGGTTTGTGAAAAACAAGAGTTCCTGCTGAGGGCTTCTTACAGCTGTTTATACTGTAGTGTTTGCTGGGACAGGGCCCCTGAACTGGAGGAGACAGCAGAGGTGTGCAGGATTTGTTCACTGTGAGGGCTTGACTGGCATCCTGCTAGCCCTTCTTAGCCATGATGCCTACTGCACGATAAAGCAGAGTTGTGGCGTCGGGGGCACCGGGGAGCCCAACATGAGCTCACTGAGTATGTGTTTAAAGTTGGTTATGTCGAAAACAGAGTGGGAGAAATAAGCAGCTTTTCCTGTTTTGACATTTAATTGCTCTACTTTCACTGTACCGACAAGGCATTGAATTAGTGGCATTTCATAAAAGCTGCTGTCTCCTCTGGGAGCTCACAGGGAGGCCTCTCTGTGAGTCACAATTCCATTCTGTATGGGGTACACAAGGCTAGATTTCACAAGAAGAGAGAATCAAAACTTTAGGAAACATTTCCCAACCAGTATAGAAATATCACCTAAGGGTGATAGGAGTGTGCTTTGGGGGCAAGAGATCAAATTTGTAGTTTTCTTTTTATTTCTATGTATGGAAATGTCATTTTACCTTAAAATAGAGATACCTTGCATTGGGTGTGCACACCTTTAATCCTATCATGTAGAAGCCAGAGGCCGGTGGATCTCTGTGAATTCAAGGCCAACTTGATTACATAGGGAATTCTAGGCCATCCAAGGATGCACAATGAAACCCTGTCTCAGAGAGCAAGGTGCGGGGGCGGAGAGAGAGAAATAATAAATGTTACCTCAAAACTAAATGATCTCTGAATGTCAAAGCAGACCTTGGTATCACAGACTTCTATTTAGAATGGTATTGCTGAGCCTGCCTTGCATTTTTAATTCAGTGTGTATGGGGCACAAATTCAGATTATCTTCTGGGGACTAAAAACCTGTGGAAGAACAAAAAGTAGACTTTCCCTTTAATTGTCTATGGTCAAGGGTCATTGAGTCCCATACGATAGAGAAGAAAGCAGAAACTGATCCCAGAGGAAGGTTAGTCTGGACCCTGACTTGAGTCTAAACAGAGCCCTTGGTCACAGGGAGGAGTGTGATCTAAGACAGGAGAAACAGCGATGGAGAGTCATAGAGGCCAGCCATTGAACCACTGGGAACTGCAAAGGACTGTGAAAGAGGGAGCACAGGAGCCAACCACAGGTCATACAGTCTCAGGCCTTTGCTAAGAATCTCAGCCTTGAGCCTGATCACTGAACATAGTCACAACTGGGCTTGTTGACTGTTGTGCTCATTCATTAAAGGAGTGCCAAGCAGGGTCACTGGACCCTCACCTGAATTTCCAGCCACTCTTCCCAGCCAACTTGGAAGACAAAAGAAAAAGAAAAATGAGGAAGAGCCCAATAGAGGGATGCTTTTGGAAGCCCTTGTCAAGAAA
>NW_008353267.1:2872068-2918370 GCF_000622305.1 Nannospalax galili | reverse complement strand
ATAAAACAATAACAAGCAATCAGAGAAAGAGTACACGGAAACACTCCACTTCACAATAGCTGAAAAAAAAAAAAAAAAAAAAAAGAATCTCAGCCTTAGTAAAGCTTTCCAGCCAGCAGCAGCTCAATGGAGGCAGCAGTTTCAGCCCTCTCTGAGTGGCTGCATCCTCTACAACCCTTTTCCCCAAGTCCCAAGTCATACATGGCAGTGGCTTGTCTCTGTGTTAAACTTACAATGAGGACAGTGGAATTTCCTGTCATTTGCGGTCTAATCTTGGGGAAACCGATTCTCTAGAATGGACCTCCCTCCTCCCCTGAGGGCCAGCCGTGGTCTTGACTCTACATGTGGCCCTGGGCACCCAGGCCTTGATATTTATCTGTTCCACTCCCAGGCACCATGAGATTTCCCACCATTTTTCTGTTTCTGTTCTACAGCCCCAGTATACCTTCCCTTATACCCCACAGAAAATGTGAATCACTTAATTGAACTTATAGAGATTTGAAAAAAAAACAAAAAACATTAGGCAAAGAGTTGGGGAAGTTGTGGGGAGTGAAGGGTGAATATATTAAAAATACATTTTATCCATGTATAAAATTCTCAAAGAATTAGTAAAAATATTACATTATTTTTAAAAGGTGGGGAAAGGCTTATATGTAGAAGGCCCCTCTGGCTGCTGTCTGGATAAGAAGCAGCAGCTGAGTGGGTGAAGAGCTTGAGCCAGTGACCTTTGACCTCCTGGCCCAAGGCGTGATCTCAGGAATGTACTGACAGCATCTTGGAGAGGCTGCAGTGTTAGCCTGGAGACAGTGGGGTGTAAAGGATCTCTGTTGAGGGGCTCAGCAGTTAAGAGCACTGACTGCCCTTGTAGGGGACCCAGGTTTGATTCCCAGCACCCACATGACAGCTATGAACTGTTCTTAACTCCAATTCCGGGGGAATCTGAAGCCCTCTTCTGACCTCCATGGCATTGCATGACACAGATACACTCAGATACATGCAGGCACACACTCATACACATAAAATAAAAATAATAAATAAAAATATTTTTTAAAAAGGAACTCTGTTGAGGGGACCCAGGGAAACAGCTCAGATGGGAGGCTGAGACTCCATGGCCCTCTTGATCGGCTAGAAACTGTAATGTGAACTCTTTTACTCAGTGTTTCTAGAGTGAGAAAAGAGGAGGGCTGCAGAGGAAGTCCAAGCAAGGACAGAGAAGGCGGAAGGCAGGCAGAAAGAAGAATCCAGAAACTCTTTCACTAGAGGAGAATTGAATGCTGGAAAAAGTCAGGTCACCAAAGAACTTGGAGCCGTGTCTTAGATCTGACAGGTGACTGGTGTCTCCACCTTCATTTTGCAGCTATGCAGGGCAAATCCCAGCTCTGTTTAACTAGCTGAAGCTTCCCTGCCATGTTAGCCCAGTGCCCCCTCCCCTAATAGACCTTCTAATCTTTTTCTAGTAATGGCCCCTCATTGTATAAGCACTCAGTTACTTTTGTCGTCACTGTGACAAAGTATCTGACAAAAGCAACTTAAGGAAGGAAAGGTTTATTTTGGTTCATGGTTCAAGGGTACCGTCCTCTGTGAAGGGAAGTCACAGCAGCAAGAACTTGAAGCAGCTGGTCACATTACATGCACCATCAGGGGACACAGAGATAAATGTTGGCACTCAGCCTGAGACCCCAACCCACAGGATGGTGCTGTCCACATTAGGGTGACTCCTCCTACCTCAGTTAACTGAATGTAGAAATTTGCTCCTGGCCATGCCCAGAGGTGTGTCTCCTAGGTGATTTGAGAGCCTGTCAAGTTGACATTATTAACCGGCAGCGCCTCTGTGACTCTAGTCTCTCTCCCTTTCTTCCTCAGGGGACAGTGGAGGTCAGTGTCTAGCCAAGGTTACAAAATGGTTTGGGAAAAGACTGGGGGTGAGATATTTGAATTGGATAGACATCATTCCCCAGCCGGACAAGAGCTTGTTGTGGCTACAGCGAACCAAACTCCATGCAGCATGTGGAATGCACATTGCACATGGGAACTTCACTAAGAGCATCACACTGTGGAACAGGGAGAAGGGTCAGTTTCCAGTGTGTCCCCAGGCACCATCTTGAGGCAGATGTGGAATATCCAAAACTGGATTTTCTACTTTTTAAAACTAGGTAAAATTGTCTAACCCAGAATTTCTTCCCAAGAGATCAGAGAGATAGACTCTTAACTTTTTTTCAGTTACAAAATTTAGACATATCTGTCACAAAAACTAAATAAATGAAATGCTATTTTTACTATATAGCCCTGTACAAAGTCTGTACTATAGATACCTATAGTGGACCCATTTCTGTTTCTCTTTATAAAGAAAATTGTGCTGCATGAAATACTGACTTCAAAAATTCTATTGTATATATTTTTGTTAAGTGACTAAGCTTTTCTGAAAAGTAAATCACTGAAAATATCTTGTGAATCTACGTTTTAGGATAGTTCAGATGGGAAGATTTTTTTCATCATAAGACTATTCAGGTGCCTCTTTCTACCAACAGGGGGTATGCCAAAGGTTAGTGATGACTAAATGATTAGTTAGCTAATGAACATTAAAGTATTGTGTCTAGTCAGTAGTCACCTGCCTTCAGAGATGGCTGCTTTTCCAGGTTAATGGTAGGTATTATCATGGTACTAGAGATTCTGCTACTAATGCCATTATCTTAATTAGCAGTCTAGCTGATTGTAGGAATTTATACAGATGACATTGGGAGTAGTATGCAGCGGTTAAAAATATTGTCTGAATGACTAATGATATCAGAAAATATTATGTACTTATAGTGAAATGAGAAGGATATGGTTTCCATTTCCCCCATTCTCGTTTCTTTAAAAATATTGTAGGGTGTTAGGTATAATTAGGACCTAGGGGAAAATTAAATCTAGGTTAAATTACCTTGTAAATTTCTTATCTGCCCTTAACTTCGGGAGTTAAAAGCATACATAGTTTGGTTCTCTTTGCATTTAGGCTTCTATCTCAGGCTGTCAGGATTGTGGTGATTTGTTTCTTTATTTTTCCCCCCTCAATTTTATTTTGTAATTGGGTGGAACTATATAATCAGTTTAATAAACTTATGCAGATTATATAGAAAAGTTAAAGCTTTATAAAGTGACGGGAAGTGGCTTGAGAAGCCTGGTGTTTCTCTGACATAACTTTTCCACAGACTTCTATTGTTTGTGAAAAGCGCTTGCTATATAGCTCAGGCTAGCCCAGAACTCCAGGTCTTCCTACTGCAGCCTCCTGAGTGCTGGCATACACTGCCATGCCCAGCACCACAGCCTCTCCCAGACGTTCATTGGTGATTGGCTAAAACTAATTTGGGTGGTTTATTCCAGTTTTCCTGAAGTTTTAGTTTAAATTTGGTAAATAAACATCATCTCCTACAGTGTTAGCTCCCGAAGCATTTCTTAAACCCCCACCGCAATCCAAGCACTATGCTTGGTGCTTTTAAAGACATACCACTTAGCCTCAGAGCTCTGCTTTGAAAGGTTTCAGGGCCTCCATGGAAAATAAGACTGAGTGCAGAGATGACTGGGAAATGCATGGAGACCAGGGTCTCCAAAGGAGGCTCCCACCAGAAGGGAAGACACGGCTGGAACTGTCTGTGCCCCCAGTCCTACATTTATCGCTTCTTTAGTCATTAAGGAAATCCTGGTTTGTGTGTTTCACAGCATTTAAACCGCTGGATTGCTTCCCTAGTCTGGTATACACGACAGTAAGTCTTCTCAGGATTCATTATGAGAGATGACTGTCACATATCCTGACTACCAAGAACACACTGGCCTTTGAACAGGATTGTGAATCCTTCCAGATTTAAAGTCCAAGGTCCTAAGACTTTGTTATATTGGAGTATCTCACCCTCCCAAAGCCAAGTGTCTGCACAGATAGGATGTACCTTGCCATGGACTAGACAGAAGGTTGCTAGGTGATTGAATTAACTTCTGGTATCTTACAGGGTGTGCAGGATGATAAAACAAAATGAAGCCGTTAGACTCGTCTCATTGTTTTCTGTGAAGCCTTTGCAATTATTCTTAATGTGGTTAGATTCAAGTGGTTTCCAGTTTGAACATGGTGCAATCAGGTTTCTTCACAAGGGTACTTTTCCACTGTGACCTCTTTGACGTCAGTAACTATTTCCTGTTGATGTGAACTCCCTATTTACCCAGCCGATGACTTTGTCAGAGAAAAATAATGAAACAGTAGCTCTTAGAAGAAATTCAGCACAGTGCTGTCTGTTCCTGAAGATTCTCTTCTTGCTTACAGCTTTTAATAGCACTCTGAAGCTTTTGATATGGGATTCTTATTGATACAGAAATATTCCCCAGCAACTCTTAGCATTTGACAAGCATAGATATGACTTCCAGTTCAACAATGCCTTAAAGCACTAACTAAATTATTCATAACTATAAATATAATTGCTATTCTTTGAATTTTCTCCAAAGGTAATATCCTTTCTCACTGTGGTCCAGAGCAGGGACTGTTTCTTACTCAAAACATTTCATTCCCCAAACAACATATCTTCAAGTGGAATTTACATTTGTAAATCATAAGCATTTTGAAGTCTAGTTTTAAATGGAGAAAAGACTTTCTCAATCCCATTATAAGAGTGAGCCAGCTCTACAGAAAGGATAAATTAACTACTGTGTAAAGTCTTACAATGGCAGTCCACAGTGCAGCACATTCATTTTGCAATAATAATTTTTTTTTTTGGTCTTTTTGAGATGGGGTCTCCCTGTAGCACCAACTGGTCTGGAACTCACTATGGATACCAGGCTGGCCTTGAACTCACAGAGATCCCCCTGTCTCTGCCTCCTGAGTGCTGGGATTAAAGGTGTGCGCCACCACGCCCAGCTACAATAATAATGTTTTAAAGTCCATAAAGTTGAGAATCTGAATCATCATTCAATGTTAGAAAATTAGAAAACTTGATGGAACTGAGACCTTGATTGATACATTTTTGGTTATCAACCTAGCTTTGTGACTCCTTACTTAGCCAGCACTTCCAGAAAGAAGAGCGAAGGCCTTTACCATGTGACATTGGGCAATGTTTCTGTGTCCCAACCGTTGGAATTGGAGTCTTTCCATCTCCTTGGACCCACCAGACTGTGTGTGTGTGTGTGTGTGTGTGTGTGTGTGTGTGTGTGTGTATGGGTGGGTGGTGTGTGTGGCATGTTGAGGCAAGGTCTCAAATAGTCCAGGCTGGGCTTGAAATAGCTCTGTAGTTTGATGTTAGCCTTGAACTCCTGATCCTCTTGCCTCCACTTCCCAAGAGCTAAGGTTTTAGGTATGAGTTATCATGCCAGACCAAGATGCTCTAGATTCTTGACCTATACTCAGGGTCAGGGAGCCATTGCAGCTGCTGTTATTATTTTGTGTGTGTGTGTGTGTGTGTGTGTGTGTGTGTGTGTGTGTGTGCGCGCGCGCACCTATGCCTATCTGAAAAAGTGCATTGTCTCTACATGTACTGCATGCAATGGATTGCTTCAGGGTAGGTTGTCGTTCCAGCCAAGGGGCCATGGTGGCTGAAGCTGTAGTGGAGATGATTATGGTGGGGTGATAGTGATGATGGTAGTTGCTGAAATGTTTTGAGCACTTACTAGTGAACCAAATACTAGTCAAACCTCTTGGCTTAACCCATTTAGTCTATGTAAACATTGAGTTCAGTCATCTTGTCATCCCCATTTTATGATGTGAGTTTCGGGAGGGAGAGAGAGAGAGAGAGAGGGAGGAGAGAGGGAGAGAGGGAGGGGGAGGGGAAGAGAGGGAGGGAGACAGAATAGAGAGAATAAAGTACATCAGGAGCTGCTCCTGCCTGCTAAGCATCCTGGGTCTACATCAGGTGTCACCACTGGGTAGTGCTATTGATAGTGAGACCAGGGACTTTGGTACTGGTCATAGGGTCCCCTAGATTTAGCTTTAACATCTACCAGTGCATTCTTTTTGTTGGGATTCTTTTCTGAAAGAGTCTATACTGTTATACTGTGTGAGACTCTTTACTTCTATTTATCCCACCCATGATCACTGTTGCTTATAAGCATTATTAGCCCAGATTTTAAACCAGGAAGTTTCTTGCTCCTTAAAAATTGCTATGTATTTTACTATTCCTGGTAGAAATAGAAAACTTATCCAAGGCTATACAAAAAAGGAACTAAAAGTAAAGATTCACACATACAATGGCATCTTGTGGTGCCCAAGACTAGATATTGGCTAGGCCTCTTGGGGGATCTAACTGGAGCATCACAAGTAACCTGGTGGTTTCTTTCTTATCTCACTTTCCCGATCTCATTTCTGACCCACCCTATGTTTTCTGATTCCTTCTTTTCTTTGTATTCACACATCTATCTGTCCATTTCTTTATCCATCCATCCATCATTCATCCATCTGTCTGTCCATCCATCAGTCCATCCATCCACCATCCATATATCCATTAGTCCATCCATTCATCCATATCCATCCATCCATCTGTCCATCCATCCACCATCCACCACCCAACCATCAGTCCATCTATCCATCAGTCTACCCATCCATCCATCCATCTATCCATCCATCCATCCAACCATTCATTGATCCGTCGATCCATCAGTCTGTCCATCCATCAGTCTACCCGTCCATCCATCTATCGATTCATCCATTCATCCATCATCCATCAGTCCATCCATTCATTCATTATCCATCCATTCACCCATCCATCATCCATTCATCCATCAGCCCATCCATTCATCCATCCAACCATCCAGCCATCCATCCATTTATTGATCTATCAATCCATCAGTATCCATCCATCCATCCATCTATCCATCTATCCATCCATCCATTCATTGATCTATCGATCCATCAGTCTACCCATCCATCCATCCATCCATCCAACCATCCATCCATTCATCCCTCCATCCATCCATTCATCCATCTATCCACCCATCTGTTTGTCTGTCCAGGCTTCCACCATTCCCTTGTATTGTGGCTTTTCACACTGAACCACAGAGGTAACCTCAGATCCCTAAATCACATTTCCTCATTCTTACACGTAGCTCAGACTAAATTATACCTCTTTATCTCAGTTTGAATTTTCTGGAAAACAGACATGGAAAACTAGGCTTATTCCAATTAGTTTTACAGCAAAGTGCATCGGTTATCCATGTGGCCCTGGGGCAGTCTCTGAGAGGATGTTACCATCACTGGACAGAGAACTCCAAATGAGTCTGCCATAGTCTCTCCACGATCACCCTCCGTACATAGTAGCATCTCCTCTTGTGCAATCCTGGCAGAGCTTTTCCATAGACCCAGGCTTTCCCTCACCTACCTGTAGTTTTAACTCCCAAGAGCAGTTGTTAATGAGGAACTTTGAGAAGTGTCTCCTACTGACAGCCACTACCAACTGGTTCAGGGGATATTTTTATCTCTCTTTGTCTGGGGAGGCAACAGCTCTGATTGAAGAGCCATGGCACAGGCTGCAGTGGGTTAATGGAACCAGGGCAGGCGATGACAGGAATTCTATTATTACCAAGCACCAGCTCCTTGACCTCTGTTCTTATAACTAATACAGGGCGTGGGGACAAAGGGATTTCTGAGTTGCTTTTATTCCCCAAGTGTTTATCATCCCTTGTTAATGACTTCCATTTGTGGTTAATTGAATCAGAGACCAAAGAGGGACACAAGGGATAGACAAAGGGCTTGGCTTTGGAAATAAAGTTTAATCAGTCTCTTGGCCTTCAAGTCTGTTACCACACAGGTCAGGGCACATCTACCTTAGAGGAGCTGCAGGTGAAGTTCTGCACGTGCTTGGGCTTGGCTTATAGGAAATTGGACATCAGGCCTACTGGAGTGACTGTGCGTTTGGACTGAAACACAGAGTTCCCCCAGCCATCTCTGCCTAGGGCGTGATTAACAAAGTCCTCCCAGCCCTAGAAGTGACTCACAGCCACCTTAATCCACCACGCAGTCCCTCCTTAATGCAGGATTCCCCCAAAGCGCTTCATCTAAGTTGCTTCACAGTGAAGTGTGTTAGACACGGTTTAGTGTTTAGCAGGTAGTTGGTAATACAGCTTCTCAAGCAGCATTGATGCCAAGTGGAGTTGTAGACAAGAGGTTCTCTTCTGCCTCCTTTCAGAACCTCACTTAGAGATGTCTGCTGTGGAAAAGGTACTCACTAAATGTGCAAGGCTTCCTGTAGGAGTAAGAGACAAAAGAGTGAGATTTTACTGGAGTGATTTGGTTTACTCCTGATGTTTTATTATACATGGCATGTCCCAATGCTTACTGGAGTCTTTTCAAGGTGCATCCCTTAGCTGCCATCTGTTTACCCCAGGCACTGGGCTTAAAATTCTAGTGGAATCCAGTAGGTGAGTGATCATATTTATTAATGGAAGTCAGAACCCTGCAGTTCTCACTTGTGGATGACCTAGGATGGTGTCGAGAAAAGTTCCCATAACTGGCCTTTTGCTTCTTTCAGTGCTTGGGTATGAGACCAGGAGTCTGAGTCCAGAGAGCTCCATGCGTCTCAGCTTCGGCACTTGGCAACTTGTGGCCCTTTGCAGTCCCTGTGTTCTACCTGGGACAAGGGCTCCTTCCTTCATCCCTCCACCCTTCTCTAGCCTGACCCCTGTGGCCTCATCTTCCAAGATGGAGAGTCAGCTCTTCTCAGACTCTTTCCCTAAATTCTACCCTAGCCTCCAGCCTGCTCTCTGCTTCCCTGGGACCACCTTGGACCCCTCCCCTGCCTCCACCATCCTTCCCGGTATGCTTTGTCTGCATGTCTGTGAGCAGATGTAGGGCCTCATCTGCTGCAGGATGCACGGGCCTTGTTCAGGGCCTGGGATTCTGTGTGTGCTCAGTAAAGAGTTGTTCTTGCTGAGGCCCTTAAAGGAAGCACAGAAGGTCTCAGAAAGCTGCAGTTAGGTGAAATCTGTGTACTAGTATTCAGGTCGTTGCAACCCTTGAGACACAGCTCACAGCCAGTTGACTCTCATTTTAAATGCCATTCCAGTGAGCCTGATGCGGCAGCAACACCTCTGGGAAAAAGGGTGGTCACTGATGACCTGGATAATGGGTAGAGGGATGTGATGTCTCTGGAGCCACCTGTAAGACAGCTTTCAATCTACATGTTTCACAGTATCTTATCTTCCATCTTTCAAATCACAGTAAGGAAAACATGGAAGAAACACCTTGCTTCCATTGATAAGAGTAATCTGTACTCTTCATAGAAATTTGAGAGATCCGTAAAAAGAGATGTCATTCCAGATCCCCAAACGGAAAGTTGACTTCTGTCATTACACGGGACTTTTTTGTCCTTACATGCATATGTGTATCTGGCTATAACTGAAGTCATTCTGCATTTCCACATTCTTTTCTGAGCTAAAAATATCTTCATCAGTCACCAGGCAGTAGCATCGTCACCTTCTGTGGATTTTTCCCTTGTCACAGGGGCCTGGTGACATGCTTAATATGGTTTTATTTCTGGTGATGTCTTGTCTCTCACCCCACACCTACCCCACACAGTAATTAACGATAAGTAGATCTAGTTTTGTGAACACTGGAAGGTTTTGTCATTTGTTTCCTTCCCTCCGATGATAATCTTGGAGAAACTGTACTGGAATCTTCCCTCTCCCATCCCCCTCAGCAGACATTTTAAAAGAGGGTGAAAATGAATTTAGTTCACTAAAGGGTTTCCTTACAGTAAAAAATAAAACACTTAGCTGGTTGATGAACATATTTTTATTTCTATGCCTTGCCCGTGCCTTGTGACAAGGTCTTTGATAGACTGGACATGGCTTCATTTAACGCTAGTTACGTCCCTGGCTTGCTTCTCGTTCCTGCCTGTTTCAAGAGCCCATTGCAGCCCCAGGGCTGTTCTGTGAGTCACTTGAGACCTGCCCTCAGGATTGTGGGTGGAGCCAAGATGGAGGAAACTAAGCAAGACCAGAGGGCAGTGTTTCCAGCCCTCACATCTGAAGTGTAGCCCAGAGTCTGACTTTTTAGACTGTGGATCTGAAGATCTTGTGTGCATTCAAACTGGACAGAAGCTTGTCCTTCTGATACTCTGATCTTTCGGTGCCTTTTGCCTTGTGTGCATAAACTGGGAAAGGAAGAAAGTCCCTGTAGAATACCCTTATTCTTTTGATGCCTGCTGCCTTAGAAACTCTTACCAACGACACTGACTTACTGCAGCCTCAGAATGGCTACTCACCCACTGACCCACTTCCAGTAATCAGATGTTCAGGGTGATTGGAAATCTAATGACTGCTAGCCACATCCATAAAGAAGGAGAACAGGCTGGTTCACATACAGTGCAAGGCTGACCTACTTGCTCAGGGCCCTGCGGCTACCCCTCCAGAGGAGCCCTGTGTTAATGTAACAACTTCCTGTGCAGGTGTGCTTTGGGAGTTGTCTCCAGGAGTGCCTACCCTCTGATCAGAATATTCGCTAACATGTCCCGCCTGCCCATGTGAGTCCTACCCCTGGAGAAAACACAGGACAGCCATGACTCATCTGAGTAACCCAATTCTGCCTCTCCTTCTGTCATTCACACTCAGATGAGGGCCCCTAGCTTAGTCACAGGGCTTACTATATTTGTATAGTGTTCCCTTGGGCTTCAGTTGGGCCACCTGAAGAGTTGCGTTAGTGGTGGTATTTTTGATTTTTGTGAATCTTGCCATTTTGCCTTTGTTCTTAAATTCATGATTCTTGCTAATAGAGGCAGATATAGATAATATATACAGGTGATTTTTCCTCTTCTAATTAAGGTTTTACTTAAGATAGGGACTAGGAGGTCCTGATAGAGATCTGCTTGTTTGAGGCAGTGAGCAATAGGAGGTGAGCCAGAACCGGAAGACTCCCTACCATTGTTCTGCTGAGATGCTCTGAGCAAATTGATGGCATTGAAAACTCCGAGTAACAGTGGATTGCTGCGTGTATGCATTGTGTGGTAAAACCAGTTTCCTACATGGTGACCTCCTATACCCCCACTCCTCAAGAGGATCACTGTCCTGAAGGGAGAGTAGTCACCACAGGTCTAGGCTCACAGGTCACTTGAGGCACCTCTCCCAACCCTCACTTAGGTGCTCAGATGTCCCTGGTTTCTCTCCCTCTTCTTCCAGTGTTTACCAGAATGTAAAGATTTGCTGTTTATGTTTTTTGGTTTTAAGTACTCTATGTTTCTTGCACCAAGTATTTTAGGGGTGGAACTCTATCTTTTAAGTCTTCTCCATTGGGTTCCCAACACCCCAGTCAGTAGAGGAAGTGAGGAAATCCATTGATGTTAGAAGTTCATGGATCAAAGCCTTTTACCCTGTGAATCTTTGAGCCATTGGTTGTTAGCTGAACACAAACCACTCACTCGCATTATGCAGACCTACTGTCCACAACGCCTTAATGCACCACCTGTGTAGTCCCTGGGCTACTGCACAGGGACATTTTAGGAGACCATTTTCCTTGTCTGGTGAGCATCTCTGAGGTAAGAGGGCCTCCCATGTGTTTTATACTCACTTCTGACCCATGGTCTTCTGATGGACTGGAGGCTTTCCGACACAGAGGCTACTCAGAGATTGCCATTGGACAGCCATTGGCTGATGTCGTTAAAGAGATTTACCTTTTCTTTGTCTTCCACTCAGTTGTGAGGAATGAAACACCCACTCAGCACCCAGTACTTTATGATGAGCTCTGCATGCTCCATTGAAGGCATCTGCCAAAGGACTTAAAGTGTTCTCTTCCCTTACCCAGCCTTTGGGGTTCAAGACCAAAACTAGAACCAAAGTCTCCAAAGCCTTCCCTGTTGGTGATATAGAAAATCAAGGCTGTGTATTATCCAAAGGGGATCCTGGTGTCACTCTTCCCTGAGGAATCCAAGGGTCCCACCCCCCAGGTTCCTCCTCTGCTCTCTGACCTGCCACTGTCTGTATGTTTCATGGACTGTCTCTGCTGAAGAGGTCTTCAGCCTCGCTGCACACCCAGGCATCACAGTACGATGAACTCGGCTAATTGCTTCATCCTGTGTTTGCATCTAGGATCGCCTGTTTTTTGTGATGGAGTTTGTGAATGGAGGAGACTTGATGTTCCACATTCAGAAATCCCGTCGTTTTGAGGAAACCCGAGCTCGTTTCTATGCCGCAGAGATCATTTCTGCACTCATGTTCCTGCATGAGAAAGGCGTCATCTACCGGTGAGTTTGGGTGGGCTCCTCCTAGCCTCACTGACCCCCTGCTCATCTCGAGGGTTGATTAGCTTTCCTTTCTCATGATAATCAGCTGAAATCCTTGATAGTGAAATTCACAGAAGGCCTAAGTATTCATTAGAATAAGTGAACTAACATAGAGATGAATTCTGCCTCCAAACTAAAACCCAGCCTGTCTGGATTCAGAAGAGGGTATTATTGGTGGATTGGTTCAACCAGCATTTGCTGAGGGCTTGTGGCCCCCAAGCCCTGTGAGATGCACATGTTGCTCCTCTTCTTTTTCCATTTTAACATTTGAATTGAATTGGTTAATATGAATCTGTTCTCTTCTAAGAATCTGCACCTAAGCTGAGCCCTGTGGCTGGCTGTTGCTCTGACTGTTGGTAAAGGCAATTGGTTCGATGAGGTGGGTTTGCCAATCTGCAGCTAAGCCTATCAAACGGGCAGGTGTCCTGCTTGGTGTTATTTGTCATTTGTAGCCTCCCCCCAATAGTGTTTGATTCCATTTTGCAACACAATCTTTTGATCATAATAGACAGTAACTCGAATGAGCTCAAAATCTGGTTGGCGTTCTCAATGGACAGCAAATGAAACAGTCTCCAGATGGTGGAGAATGTGAGAAACGGCACAGTGAGTTTCAGGGGGGGTTTCCTGTTGAAATTTCCTTTTTTTCCTGTTGTCAGAATCCCTCTACTCTAAATCACGACTTGGTTGCTGCATGTGATAGTTTGTTGTAATTGTCAACTTGACACAATCTAGAATCATTTGAGAAGGGAGGCTGAGGGCTTGTGTAGATTAGGGTGGCCATGGGCATGTCTATAGGGAATTGTTTTGATTATATTCATTAATGTGGGAAGATTCATCCTAGACATGGGGAGCACTGAGTTCCCTGAGTTTGAGTCCCAGTCTGTATTAAAAAGGAGAAAGTGGGCTGAACGTGAGTAAGCATGCGTGCATTCATGTCTCTCCACTCTCGACTGTGGATGTGATGTGACCGGCTGTTTTAAGTTCCTGCGGTCTCCAGTTCTCTGCTATGATGGACTGTGGCCTGGAATTGTGAGTTAGAAGCAACCCTTTCTCCCCTAAGTTGCTTTTTGTCGGAGTATTTTTATCATAGCAACATATATGAAACCAGGACAGCACAAGCACCTGCTTTTCTCTGGTGATGCAGTTCTTTTCTTTGGAACATTCCTGATTGAAATGTGCTGTTTGTAAGTCATCCATCTCTACTCTGTTACCCCAAAGAGACTTTTCCACATGTACTTTTTAGAATAATGGCTTCCCTACTTGATAAGAATTTCGGTTGTAGATCAAAATAATATCAGCCACAACAACTATATTGCACACTTGTTTCAGGATCAACACTTTACCTATATTTGTCCTTTATTCCTCCTTAACATTATTATCATTAGCATTGTTTAGATGAACAATTGAGTTTTAGAAAGATGTAATAACCAGACTGCTAGCAAGTAGTGAATCAAGAATTCAAACCATGTCTTTGACCACTGGTCTACCTGATTGTTCAGGAGAGACTTAGAGATTGAAGATACCATTAGAGGACTGCTTTCATAGTCCACTCTCAGTTTCAGGATAACTTTCCTCTTGAAAATAAGGGGTAAGCCAGGTGTGGTGGCACATGCCTTTAATCCCAGCACTCAGAAGGCAGAAGAAGGCTGATCTCTGTGAGTTTGAGGCCAGCCTGGTCTACATAGTAAGTTCTAGGCCTACTGGGGCTACGGGGAGACCTTGTCTTCAAATAATAATGATCATCATCATAATCATCATCATCATCACTGGGTAAAAGGGGTAAGGCTTAAACTCAGGTGGCTTGACTCCTCAGGGCCTTTCCTTACACAGCACATTGCATTGATGACCAGCAAGCTTGCTTTCCCAGGTTTAATGTCACTACTTCTGTGTCCACTTGATTCATCTATCTTGTAATACAGAGCATGGGCACCGTAGCTGATGTTGGTTCTGATGAGGCAGTAGCCACATCTGTTTTCTTTCCATTTCTGGCTCAGTTCTAAGAACTGATTTTGGATCTTTATGTTCATGCACTGACATGGCTGACTTTGAAGAGAGCACATTTAATTAGGATAGACTTCAGTGCTATTTTTGTCCTTTGGATTTGTTTCACTGGATAATTTAATTCCACCAGACTACTGGCTAGGACCAGTGTCTTCAGGGTGAGGCTCTAAAGTCCTTGGAATTCACACACAGTTAAGGGCGTATTTGGGTACAGAGGGTGTGAATTTGATATAGGAATCTAGTGAAAAGTTGGGAACATGAGACAGCTCCATTTATCAGACATGTCCTAAGATGGCCTTTATCAGAAGTAGAAGAATCTCTCCAGAAGATTCCTCTGAACTATCTAAATAGTTATTGGAGCTTATTTGTTTGTTTTGTTTTATTTTGAAGGCTTTTCTTCCTGGGCATGTATAGCTTAGTTTCCAGAAAATTATAAAGATGGTCGTGCAAGTCATTGTGAAGTAGGACCTTAGAAGGTGCCTTCTACTCCCTCCTGCAAGAATTTCTCTGTTTTCACTGACTGTACCTGTAGGGAGAAGAGAAGGCAGGCCACACTTCCATGCTTTTCAGCTTAAACTCACTCTGACTCTCCAAAGCCCAGGTCCTGGGAAGTGCAGCTGCAAAAGGCTCTGCCCCATGCCTTTGGCTGCAAAGTCGAGAGCCTGCTGAAGTCCCAGAACAAAAGTAAGTGGGCGGCAGAGCAGGGAGCCATGGAGTCAGCTTTGCCAAAGGAAGAAGTACTGCCCAATCCTGTGCCCTGTGCTTACCAGGAATCCAGACAGTGCTCATGAATAATTTCAACCTGGCTTAGAACTTTTTCCAGAGTCAAGGCCTGCAGAAAAACTAGGGGGAAAAAATGAAAATGTATAGCATTACGGGCACCTTTTCCAGTCACGCTTTACAAACTGTGTTAAAGCAGAATTCGGCCAGCTCTGCCATTTCCACTCCCAAGCCCACCAGCACATGCTTGCTTTGGCAACTCTGACAAAGTGTGGAGTGTATCTTCAAAATATTGGGCGAGGAAGAGTTTATGGAACTTTAAATTCTGGTGTCTACTTGCCATGCTACACTTAAACACACAGGACGTCTCAATACTCACTTTCCCATGTGAGTCTGACAAGTCTGACTGCTTTGGGCATCCCACAGTGCTTGGCAAGGCTGTGTGTGTGGTGATCAGTGTTCACGCCCAAAGTGTGCCTGGCACGCTGTCTCTCTTCTTATACTATAAAGTATAGTATTAACCTTTGACCTTTACTGAAAATCACCTTGGATTTCAATACAGATTGAGAGAGAATCTGCCTCATTTGTCTTTTTTTTTTTTTTTTTAATTCTTGCAAAACCAGGCATCAATTGCAGGACAAACACTCTGTCATAGACTTATAATGCCAGCCCTTTCTTAAATTCAGAATTTGGGAAAATTCAGTATCCCTCCAATGAAAGTTCTGGTAAACTAGGCCCCAAATACAGTGGCTAGCACTGTGTGCAGTTTCCCATGTCTAACATCGCCTACCTCTTTTCTCAAAGCCAGAATCAGGGGCTGTGGGGGCCTAGCTGGTCCTGATATCTGTGTGATCTGAACTTAGCTGTGTGCATGTAGCATTGCTCAGTGAGCCCATGACGAGGTTGCGTCTGTGACCATTGCTTCCTTTGCTAGAGATTCACAAGGAATCTGCTTCCAAATCAATCCCGTGTTGGTTCTGTGGCAGATGTTTCTTGTGTGAATCATCACTCTCCGCAGTTCTCCCCTTCTGGAAAATGGGGGCAGCATCTCTGATCCCGCCGCCTAGGGCCTCCCTAACTCCTCAGCATTCTTACCGGCGTACTTGCAGACCCTCCAAATGTCTTTCATTTGCATCTAGAATGTTGTAATCTTACTTCACCTACATTAGAATTTAATACCATATTTGTGTTTTCCCTCTGCATGTAATAAGAAAAATCTTTCTAGATAAAGATAGCCAAATTCAGTAGCTCTAGTTTCCCTGTCATCAAATGACATCATTCTTTCGGCTCCTACAAGCAGGTTCACTCTTTTCACTCGCTTACTGCAAGACGGCTACTTGTCATTTGTTATCTTTGTAGTCCGTGTTTATTCGGAACCAGCCACAGGGATGTGCAGTACATGAGTAACTTTCACCTGAGGTTTTGTCACCAAGCCTTCCCCAGAACCTTTCAGTCACGTTCCCTCCTCCTCCTTTGTCATGCTTTGCTCTGCCTTTGGTGGCCTCATTCAGGGACTAATCTTCCACTGTCACCAGAAAGTGACTATTCCTTTTCCAAGGACATATGGAAAGCTCAGAGCTCCCCAGCTTATTGAACTTACTTGACACCCTGCGTGTATGACGTCTCCCCTTTCCCACAGGGACGCACTCACTTAGCCTTTTCCCTTCCACTGAACAGCCCTTGGAGACCACTTAGCAAGGGTTCAGTGACCATCAGCTGTCTGCCAAGGAAGGAACATGATGATGAACAAAAACAAAAATATTCCCTGGTGGAGAGTATAGACTAGTGCAGGAGAAAGACGTCAAGCGGTCACATAGAAATGGCAAGTGTGGCCAGTGCCATGAAGCAGAGAGATGCAGTTCTGTGGCTGAGAACTTCCCAAGGGCAATCTGGTCTGGTTGTGGGGAAATGGAAGATTTTCTAAAGGATGTGATATTTAGACTGACATCACTAATGAGGAGGGAAGAGAAGAGCATTCAGGGCAGAAAGAGCAGCAAATGATGCATATGCCCAGTAGCAGGAGGGAGAATGGGAAGCGTAGGGGCTTTTAAGGGACCTGTAGCTAGAGTCCATGAGGCATATTTTCCCACAGTAAGTACTCCATTATCCCAGAGTGTTCACAGTCATTTGATGACTTCAAAATTTTATTAGACACACCTCGTAAATAATTTATTTGAAAGTTAGGTAAGGCTGGTCCTGCTGCCAATCCCTGAGGAGCCATTCAGTCACCACGAGTTTCTTGCATCCAAGTATATGTGTTTATATTCAACAATGGTATTATTAAATTTTAGAAATAGAGTTCTCAGTGATTACCTAAGGCCAAGCTCTTTTTTTACACATGAGGAAATTCAGGTCTAAAATATCCAACCAGTAAATGGTCTCTCATAGTTGTTCTCTTAGGATGGTTCATCTGCAATTTGTAGTCTAACTCCAGAGAACTGAGAATAGAATTCATCTTCAACTTACTGCTGATGTGAAGAGTTAGCCAGGCATGCTGAGGCTTTTATCACAGTTTGTTCCATTTCACTGAGGAAGATCCAGTCAAGGTGAGAGCATACTGACTGATCCCTTGTTCTAGGCATTGTGTCAGCATGAGTGGATGTGCGCTCTGACTTTTGAGGCTCTTTCTGTGGCGTGAGAGGGATGGCCTGCAGACTACTAAAAGCAGGTGGATCCCCAAACTGGAGTGTGCCCCACTTACTGCTTTTATTGCAGTGACAGAATACCTGACAAAAGCAGCTTAGGGTGGAAATTTATTTGGGTTCATGGCTAGTTTCAGTCTGTCATGGTGGGGAAGGCATGGTGGGATTCATGGCAGCTTGGACTGAGGTGGTGGCAGCTTGCAGTGTGGCTTTTTCATATTTTGGTAAATCAGGAAGCAGAGCGCTCCAACCATCAAGACCCACACCCACTGACCCACTTCACTAGCTAAGCCACAGTCCCAAAGGTCTTACAACATCCCAAGATAATGGTACCAGCTGGAGACCAGGTGTTCCATTGAACACATGAGCCTGTGGGGGACATTTCACATTCACCTTCACATAATACCCAGGGTATTCTGGGAACACAGAGAATAGCTATTAAGGATAGGGCATTCCGGCAAACTTTCCAGAGGAGGTAATGTCTGACATGATGGTGGGCAGGCAGATAGGAATCTAAAACTAAGAAAAGGAATGGGCTGGAATTAAATATTCAGACATCATCAATATGCAGCTGTTATCTCAGATCATGACGTGGGTGGGAATAGTGGCCAATGAGAGAATCCCGAGGAACCAGCCCTAGGATTAAAAGTTTGATTGGCATACTGCATCACTTCCAGTAATGAAATGAAATCCCATGAAAAAGATATCGCAGAAGAGTAGAAAAAGTAGTAAAGCAGGTTTGAGAGGATACATATGCTCTTTCTACTTAGAGAATGCTGTGGGTGGTTTTCAGTAGACGGGAGCACTGGACCCTATCTTGGTTCTGGGTATGTGGGCAGGTCAATGGATGCTCCAAGTCTGTTTACCCAACTGTACAGTGGAGGTCCCACAGACCCAGTGTCCTGGTTGGATGTTGAGAAAGTTCAAATCAGAGGGAATACTAGAATACTTAATTGTTCTCGTATACTTTATATATTAAGTCAGAATAGCAACCCTCATGTGCCTCATCTGTACTTGGGCTTCCATGTAAACGAAAACCTTCATTATTTGGAACTAATTGACATATGTGCTAATGGTTCCACTGGCTAATGAAATCACACCACCAGTTTTGTTCTTTTTCCTACCAAATTGACCAGGCAATCTGTTTTTCATTATAGTTACAGACAACCTTGGATTTATTTGCTAAGCAATAAAAATGCAGCAAGTTGACCTTTTTGTATTAGCTGAACACCACCATTTGTCAAAAGCAATCGAACTGGACAGTTCAACAAATGCCCGTGAAATGCTTCCCCAACACAGCTTTCTGTCAAATTCCTGGGGAATAAAAGAAGGGGAAAGAAAAGCCCCGCCCTCAAGCTGGGCTGCTCGTTCATGCCTGTAGCAAATATTTGAATATTTGATGAGTGTCTACTGTGTTCCACACTCTTTCTTAAGCCCTGGGAAGATACAGGAAATAAAACAGACAGAAGGAGTTTAAATTCTAGCCCAAGTAGACAAACAAACATAAAAGTATGTCAAATGTTGGTATGATAAACTCTATGAAGAAAACACTCGTTAGTGGGAGGATAAAATCAAAAAAAGCTAGTTTTATATGGAGGATTAAGGAAAGCTTCTCTGATAAGGGACACTGGAGAAGAAGAACAAAGGTCTAAGGATGGAAGGAGGCACTATGGGAATGTCTGTTAGGGAGGGAGGGAGCAGGGTGTGGTCAGGAGGCACTGCCAGGGGGGAGGGTAAAGCAGCCTGCTGGCCATTGTAATTATAATGGTCAATGGCCTGAGCCCTCTTGATGTGATGCTGCACATGAATTCAGCATCTCTAGTGTGAAGACAAACTTCCCTGTATGGTGGTTTTTTTTTGGGTTTTTTTTGTTTGTTTGTTTTTGTTTTTTAATTCTGATCTCCAATGACTGCGATACAAGGTGGTATTATCCTTATTTTACAAATTAGAAATATTGAAGCTGTAGTAAGTAGAATTGGTTGTTGTTCGAAAGCATAGAGAATGTGATGAAACTCTACAAACAGCCTTACTGATACCTCCTGAGTGTGAGTGTCCTGGGCCTGCAGGTCTTGCAAGGAGACTTTCCTCACAGGACATACCTTCCCCCTCTTGTTTGTCAGCCTCACCTCTATGGATTCTCACTTTCTCAACTCAGCTGTCACCAGCTGAGTTTTCCTGGACTCCAAACACCCTCTAGGGTAGGTGTCTCCCCACCCCAGCCCCGTGTCCACAGTGTCCTGCCTGCCATACCGCCTTTGAGCCAGGCTCCATTCCAATGTCTCTGTACAAACCTCTCCATTTCTTTCTACACCATTACTTGATGGTGTGTGTGGTTTATACTGGACCCAAACCATAGTTTTCTCAGGATTCAAAGTGTGGGTGCGTGTGTGTGGGTATATGTGTGTGTGTGTGTGTGTGTTTGTATGTGTGTGTTAACAAATAAAAGCCTTCTGAGAATTTTCTCTCTTCCACTGAAAGGAATGTTTTGCATATCCAAGCAGTGGTTTTCAAAAAATGGCTTTAAGTTTTCAATAATATTAAAATTTGGGCTGGTCATTTTGATGATAATATAAATAATTCATTTATTATAAAAGCAGTTTTCCTTTGCATTTGTAATTCTGCAATGAAAGATATTTCGTAGGAAAATTCACCTGTCAGGTTGGTTTAAATGTTCTATAAGAAGGAGCCACACTCTTAAGCAATGGTCACCGCCGTGATTCTCCTGCACACTGCTCACATTGATGGCTTTGGTCCCCAGCAAGCAGGTCAAATATGTGTCCTTTTTGGCTTGAGGTAATGCTAATTTATCAGAATTACATTTGCACTGTCTGCTATATTCTGAGGACCTCATTAGTAATCTACTTCACTTTTTACATTTTCCTGCTAAAAGTGAAGCAAAATGTCAAGATATTTTCTAAGTTGGACATTGCTTTGTGTGTTCCATTAGCCTACCATGTGCACTTTACACGTGACCTGTAGAAAGCCTGGGGTTTCCCTTTTCTGCAGTTGTCTGTAAGTTGTTGAGTAATAGTAACTCCTGAAAGTTATCAAGGTGCTGTATCTTCAAATTAGGCTGCTGTTCTGCTGATGAATACATACAGCCTTCATTTAGGTTATATTTATTAGTGAGAGCAATTGTTTTCTACTGAGATTTGCTTTGGCTTGGTTTTATGAGATAGGTTGGGCTTCAAAGCCTAGCCTGCTGGAACTCACTACATGCCCAGGCTGGCTTTTAATTCATGATCCTTCTGCCTCAGCCTCCTGAGTACCATTAATACAGGCATGTACCCACCACTCCCAGCATTTTACTTTATTTTTAAAATGAGCTTTGGGCTGGAAAGATGGCTTAGTGGGCAGAACCCATGGGGGAGAAAACAGAACTAACTCGCAAAAGTTATTCTTTGACTTCTACACACCCACTGTGCTTTGTGCATGCCCCCAATATACACAATAATAATTTCTTAAATATGATGTTTTTATTTGTGAGTTTATTATAATAAAGTGGTTTAAAATATAAGCAAATACTTCTGAAGCAATAGTAATAATAAAAATAAATGAACTTTGTTCTCTGATTACAAAAGGTAGCCCAATATTGTTGAAATTTAATAGATAATAAGTAAAAATGAAATAGCTTACAATTCTATATAAATAGCCATTTTTCTCTGAAATATTTTCATAGTCTTCTAATGAATTTACTTTTGAAAACAAAGCCATTTTTTTATAGTCTAATACTGCATGGCAATACTCTGGTTAGCAGTAGACTGACTATATGAAGTAATCATGTAAGATTGTATCACCTACTGACATGTTAGTTTGTGTGCTTTCTGTGATGTTCACCCAGTGATAAAATTGCTTAATGATGCACTTCTCAGAATCAGTGTCTTTCCTTAAGCAATTTGTGACAAAAAAAACCCTTTTAACCTTATTTTCTTTACATCATATGTCATAGCCGTTTTGCCTTAGCCTAAAACCTATTTACATTGTCTTTTAAACCAATAGTAAGTGATGTAGTTTTTCACATGAACTTACTTAAGTTATGATATATTCAAGATGATTCACTATCATTAATGGCAAGCATTTATATCCCTGAACATATCTGTGTGGGTCTGTAATTGGTTCTTTCTCTAGAACCGATGCCAGGAGATCTTTTCTGCAAGGTCAAAGACATACATTCATAGACATTCTAAGACTGACAGAACCTGGCTTTCGGTCTATCTCTGCCACTTTCAGTTGTGGGATCTTGAACACGTCACATAACCTCATTAAGCACACTTTCTTCATTGCCAGAATAGATCCCTAGAAATGCACACCTATAGGTAGTTGATAGAATGAAATGGCAGGTGCACAGAAAGCCTGAAGGCCAGGCCTTGGTATGTGGTGCATGCTGGGTAATAGTCACTTTTTGAATACTCTGCTGTGATTAGAGAAAGCAGGATTCTAATGATGGACAGGAGTGTTATCTTTCCAGTGCACTTCTCATACACTTAAGAGCATAGTCTGGTAAATTTTGACACATAAATTCAGTTATATAATCGACATTCCAGATAATATTTAGCATGTGTCTGTCATCCCAGAAAGCTTCCTGGTGACCTTTCCATTGATCTCCAGCCACACGCAAAGGCATTCAGAGACACTACACTGATGGGGATATGATGTGGATGTTGGCATCAAAACTGTAGAGGGTCCCATAAGTCAGTAGTGTCCTTGTGAGATTACGTTTTCAATTTTGAAAGTTTTTGTTATTATTGTGTGTGAGGACATGTACCTGCCAAGGCATACATGTTGAGGTCAGAGGATAACCTTTAGTAGTCCGTTTTCTCCTGCCCTGGGATTCCAGGCTCTCACCAGGGTTGTTGGGCCTATGCAACAAGTGCTTTCACCCTCTGAGCCTTCTTGCTAGCCAAAAGTGGGTTTTTTAAGGGATTTTGTAGCAGTGGTCATGAACAGAGGAAACTACACAAATGATAAGAAGCTCTTCTCAGTTAAGTGTACCATCCATGGGGGAAACAGTCCGGGGAGGAGTTTAACTAATATACTAGCTGTGGAGTCTGAGGCAACACAGGTGGTTTTAAACTGTCAGTGCTTTCAGATGTTCTATAGAGAATTTCCTAGTCAGCTTCAGCAGTCACTTTGATACAGCCTAGAGTCATCTGAGGGAGTCTCAATTCAGGGATTGTCCAGATCTGACTGGCCTGAGGCCATATCTGTGAGAGATTGTCTCCACTGAGGACTGTTATTGGCGGTCCCACCCACTGTGGGTGGCACAATCCCTAGGCAAGTGGGCCTGGGCTGTCTAAGAAAGCTAGCTGAGCAGGAGTCAGTGGATGAGCCAGGAAGCAGCATTCTTCCATGGTTCCTGACTTGCGTTCCTGCCCTCACTTCCCTCAGTGATAGATTCTGACCTGAAAGATAAAGCTTTAAATAAACCCTTTTCTCCCTAAGTTGCCTCTGGTCAGAGAGTTTTATCATAGAATACTGAAAGGCAACTAGGGCAGTGAACAAACAAATGCTGTCTTTTCAATAATTAAAAGCACTATTTCAGAACTGCCAAGATGGCTTGTCAGGTAGAGGAGCTTGCATTTTCCTAGGGGAGTAGGGGGCTGTGATGGCCTGAGTTCCAGCCCAGATCCCACAAGATGGCAGGAGAACTGACTCTTGAGAGTACATATGACTCTGACCTCTAAATGTGTTCTGGTATATGTGCCTTCATGCATGTGCAGGTGTATGTACACACATGCACATGCACACATATGTGCCCACAGTTTTAAATAATAGTTCAGAAAGGAATCGCACGTGTGATGTTGTGGTTTTCAACATCGTACTGTCAAAGCAGGATGCCTGCTACTGTACCAGTCCAGTTCTTTCAAGCCTCAATCTTCAGACTGGGGACACTCAACATCTGTGAATTCCAGTTCTGTAAAATTTCCAAACTCAAGCTGGGCTTGGTGGTACATGCCTTTAATCCCAGCATTCGGGAGGCAGAGGCAGGCAGATCTCTGTGAGTTCAAGGCCAGTCTGATCTACATAGTGAGTTCCAGGACAGCTGGGGCTACAGAGATCCCTGTCTCAAAAAGACAAAAAAAAAAAAAAAAAAAAAAAAAAAAAAAAAGTTCCAAACTCATTGTCTGAGCTCAGGCTAACAAATTTACTTCCTACTATTCTAGAGGCTGAAGTCCAAATCTAGATGCTGGTTCCATTCAGTCCCTGGTGAGGTCTCTTTTCCTGGTTTGTAGATGGTGAGCCACATTTTCTCTGGGATCTGAAAGAGAAAGCACAAGCTCTGTAGTGCCTCTTCTTATGAAATCTTATCATGAGGGCTCTACCCTCATGACCTCAGTTAACTCTCATTATCTCCTGAAATCTCCACCTCTAAATACCATCACATTAGGGATTAGGACATCACCTCAGTGAATTTTAGTAGGACACAAACATTCATCCCAGAACATTCATTCATTCACATGGGCATTCAGTTGTTTGATGTTTTGTGTTATATTCAGGACAGTGCTTTGTAGTTACTTGGTATGATTGTGGAGAATCTACCTGGAAAGGAATTTAACCCCGAGAACAGCACTATGGGGCTGAGCATGCAGTGGCCTGACACTGGAGAGTGGCTGAAGGGTAGATCAAAGCCTCTGCCTTCCCCTGGCTCCTGGCTTGTGTGCTAGTCTTCAGGCTGTTTTTAAGTAGTGGGATGCATCTCTAGGAAAACAGTATAAGCGTCTAGATGGAGAAGTAGCTGAACAGAAGAACACAGCTGCAGCTGGGTGGGTCTGTAGCAGGTGCCTGAAAATGTCTTTTCCCTTGTTAGCACATGTCATTTTTTACTATTCAGTAAATTTCCACATAAAAAGTTAACTTCGTGTGAGAGCCTCTTACCACTTGGGAAAAATGCCTATACTTGATGAGTTCCTTTTTTAAAAGAAATATTTATTATTTTTATTTTATGTGTATGAGTATATTGCCTGCATGTATGCAAGTGCACCCATGTCATGCAATGCCTGCAGAGGCCAGAATAGGGCATCAGATTTCCCTTGGAATTGGAGTTATAGATGGTTGTTAGCTGCCACGTGGGTGCTGGGAATCAAACTTGGGTCCTCTGCAAAGGCAGTCAGTGCTATTAACTGCTGAGCCATCTCTCCAGCCCTTGATGAGTTTCTAGATTAACTTGCAACAAGAAGTTAGAGAAACCTGACAGACAGACTGCCCCATGGCCCCGGGACAGCGTGGGTGGGGGTCGAGATCCAGAAGTGTTCGGCAGGGGGCAGTTTGACTGCTTACCTTTCACCTCCCTTTCCTGCCTTTGTTCTGCACCTCTAGACGCCAGCGTTGCCCTCGAAAACCTGCAGTTTCTCTTCAGTGTCCGTCACACCATTCTTGGCACCTGCATCAAATGGTCTCCTACTAATAAAGTTCTAGAATCTCAAGGTTAGAAAAGAATTCAGTTACATATCCTTCCTCTTTGAAAGCAAGGATATCTAACATCCTGCTGAGCAGTGTTTTTTTTTTTTTTTTTTTTTTTTTTTTTAATTTTTTTTTTTTTTTTTTTTCACCCTTTAAGAAAAAAGATCTTTTTTTTTTTTTTTGCTGGGACTAAAGGCATGCACCACCATGCCAAATTTATATGCCAATTTTTTTTAAAAAGGAGAAACACTACAAAAATTAAATGGTCTTGTTCTGCTCATAATTATTCTGCCATAACAAAATAACTGCACACCTAGTTTTTTTTTTTTTTTTTTTTTTTTTTTTGGTTCTTGTTTTGTTTCTATATTTGCACACCTTCAAGCAGAAAGGAACTTTCTTCATGTTTATGTATCTGACAATTGGAAAGTTTTCCTTTTGTTGACTGAAACAGCATCTTCTTGTAGTTTCCTTTCACTGGTTGTGAGCTACCTTTAAAGGAGGGCCTGAGAAATATGCAAATCTTATCCTACCAGAAAGCGTTTCAGATATTTGAAGGCAGTCTGGGTCTCTGAAACCAGTTTATTTGCCAGAGAAGGAATAGCTATCAACCTGGTATCGCTGAGTCTGGCTGCTTTCACAGTCCCTGATTTCTGAGCAGTCGTTTAACCATCTGTCCGTGTTGTTATGCATTCTAGATGCTTAGGTTGATACAGTGCTGACTTATTAATTCTTTTTCTCTTATAAGATCAGATCCATGTTAGTTTGCAGTTGGTTAAACTGATAGGAATCAAACTCTCAGCAGTTTGGATTTCCTGTTTCAGGTGACCTGGTCTTTTTCTCATTTTTTGTGCTTGTGGGGAAGTCTCTGTGCCCTCCCATTGTTTGCTATATCCCCAGCCCACCTTCCTTGTTTTATTTTTGTTTTATTTGTTAGATTTTTTTGTTTGAGATGAGATCTCACAGTTAGCAAGGCTGGCCTTGATGTCATTCTGTAGTCTAAATAGGCCTTACATTTGTGATCGTCCTGCCTCAGCCTCCCTGAAGAGCTGAGATCACAGAACCTGCAACCCCAGACCCAGCTGCACTTGGTCTTTGATGGCTTGTTATTGGCACTGAATCTAGGTAGCAGGCATTCCTTGTTGGTGTGCTGATCTCAGAACTGTATGTTCCAAGATTTCTTTTATGTGATCTCAGTGGAATGTGATCTCCACCTTCCTTTGTGGATGTGGCTTCAGCTCCTCTGTGAACATGACCACTGAGAATGGTCAACAAATCTGAAGACGGGGGTGGGGGGTATTGTCTCAGTACTCAGTCTACTCTGAAAGGAGGACTTTTTTCTCCACTCAAGACTGTGAACTGCCAAAGCACAGGGTCAGCACAGGTGTGAGGAGGGGGTAAGGAAATCGCTGTTGAAGGTGGTATATTAGAGGCATCTGTGGCCTGACTGCCTAGTGAAAGATCCATCGCCAAGTGAAAAATGTCAGGTTAATGTTTAAGACTTACGGCTGTGGATTTTAGGTTGACTGTGAAATGGCATGAAGCAAGGCAGTATTGACTTACTCGAACAAGGTTTCGGAGCCGGCTTCCACAATATGCTGGTTTTGTGCTGGTGGATAAACTTTACTTCAGTCTTGGTTTCATAATCTGCAACATGGGGTTAAGAATACTTCCTATCCCGTGGGGCTGTTAGGAAGACTGACTCATATGGCTTGTTTGTTCCCATATCTGACATCAGTTTGTATGCATTCTATAGTATACCCATGTGAAATGTCATGTAATTATTGAAAGAATGATCATCATACATAAAATAAAGACTAAATCTACAGTTATTGGCATAGGTGATTTGTCCCTCACAACTAAGTGGGGAAAATTAAGCTACAAAGTACTCACTTTAATCCCATACAAAATATCAGAAGCCATTTATCTGTGTGTGTGTGCATGGAAAGACTTTTCACTGATTGTGATAGGAATATGTTAGTTTTTTTGACAGTTTTTGTTTAAGCCAAAGTAGTGGGAGATAAGCAGAAAACCAGTCAACTATACATAGACCTAGACCTAGGCAAACAGAGGTGTGTCCTGAGGAATGCAGCCCTAAAACTCAGGACGTTCATGGTGCTTCCCATCGTCGTGGTGCCTTCAGGCTGCATCCTGAGCTTTCCTTTTCATTTGTTTTCATTTGGTATCCTTTAGTTTCTGCCACAGGGCATAGAATTGTTTCTTCATTCCTGTTTTCTTTCTGGCCACATTTATCCAGCAGAATTCATTGGGAGGGATAAGTGACAAGAAGATTGGTAGAACCATGGTGTCTTTATTGATTAGATGGCAACATCTGTAGGGCTGGGGTACAGGCCTGGAATCCCAGCCGGTTAGGAGGCTGAAGCAGCAAGGTTCTAAGTGTAAGGCCTGCCTTGGCTGCAGGGCAAGTTCAAGGATAGCCTGGATAATTTAGGGAGACCTTGTCTCAGAATTTAAAAAAGAAAAAAATTTAAGGGACTTGGAGTTTAGCTCAGTGGTAGAGCCCTTGCCTAGCATGTGTGAGGCCCTGGGTTCAATTCCCAGTATTGCCCCTTCCCCCCAAAAGTCATTTTAATGTAAATGCATTTTAGATGGACCAAAAAGGGGACAGTTTTTAGCTGCTGTGAAAATGATTACAGTGAAAGCTAAATCTTCCCCAAACTCCCATCCCCAGCCCCCCAATTCCTCCCCCTTTAGACATGCCCATGCATGTGCTTCCAGAAACAGTCTATGCTTGAACAAGCTATGGGTTTGAATGTGTTTCCTGTTGAAAGCAAATGGTGGGCTATATCAGGTATACAGAGATTCTCCCTCAGTCTCTAGAGAGATACAGTCTGAACCCTTACAGAAAGATCAGGCGAGCCACCTTTTCTTTTCTCTGAAGGGTATGACAGTGAGGGTCCCAGCACTGTAAGAATCTTGCTATTCATATTAGAGAAACTGCAGGGTTTTTCAGATTAGGCAACAGGCTTATAAAAGTTTATTGCAGTAGCATAGCAACAGAGAGATTTCTTCCAGTACTACACGGAGAGCAGTTGTATCAGTAACTGTTTCTAAATGGATTAAAGAGTAGCAGCGTCGGCTTTCTCATGGTTGGCAGTGCCTGGTGTCATTCAGCAGCAGCAGGTCAAGAGGAGAAAATCAAAAGCTAGCTCCTGCTCTCTGAGAACAGGTGGGAACAGGCAGGAGCACCAGCCCTAGATTTTGCAATGAAGTGAGAGGGTATAAAGTCCCAGATGATCCCAGAAGTGAGTTATTTGCTGCTCCCAAGCCCAGTGAGGACTTTAACACTCCTTTGACAGAGAAATGGGAGTAAATCATAGAGGGAGGCTGGTGACACCGAGTCACAAAATTCTCTCTTTAGAAAACAAATCCTGCTATTAGGAGACCTTCCTGCAGGACTTGGTGGCTCTTTCCTGGATTGAAAGAAGGAATAGAAGGACAGGAAAGGAGATGATGACTTGTAAGGCAGAGAAGCAGGCTTTTATTTAAAGAAAAAGTCCTACACAGAAGATGGAATTGAGACAAATACAATTTCAGAGAAACTAATTTACAAAGCTAGGAAAACATTGACAAACACGCACTGTAACTGTGACTGCTGTGGAGTCATCCATTCCACCAAAACACCAAGGAGGGCAATGCAACGTTGGCCTAAGGAACACTGAGGTTTTAGTTTTTCATCTGTGAACTGGTTTAAACCCAGAGACTGTATCTATTTCCTTATGACTGATTTATGTGTGAGTTTGTGGTTCTTCTTCTTTTTTTCCCGTAAGAACCTGATTGAGTAATTCAGAAGGTTAAAAAATAACAAAGCATAAATAAGTGAGAATATTCGAGGTTCTCCACCCATGCCAGGAAGGTGCCCACAAGGCCAGAAGCATCTGTAAGGGCTCTGTTTGCCTCTCGGCAGCTCCTCAGCTGCTCCGTGGAGCCTGCATGTTGTGATGTGTTCCACCACCATTTAAGAAGTAAAACTCTGTTCTCTACAGCTTATTCCTGTAAAATATGAAGTGTGTCCTCACAGGCCAGGTTCCCAGTGTTTCCTGACATTTCAGCTTTGGCAGAAAGACTGGGAAAAACTGAAATGTTTTATGGCTAGGAAGCCTGAGCAATTGGCAGTGTGCTTTCCCTCTGAGTGCATCTGAGGGCTGTTGAGTTTCATTCAATCTGCTTCAGCTACTGTCTCTGTCTTTATTCTAGAGTCGGGGCTTACCATCTAGGATATTTTCAGAGTTATTATCCAGGAGGAGTGGACTATACTGTACTTTGTAGCTTTGTTTGTGTAGTTTGGGGTATTGGGAATCAAACCCAAGCCCTCACAGATGCTAAGAATGTGCTGTATTGAGCTATACCTCATGCTGTGTACTTTGTGTTTTAACTCTAGAACAGAAAACTTGCTGTAAGAAGCTCAAGATACTTCGCTTTGTAAGAATTACAAATTACTTTGTTTTGTAATATTCAGGATAAAGATGCATCGTAATGTAAGATGAGAAGGGGCTATCAAGCTCATCTTGAGTAGAATTCCAGCAATGGCTGTACTGTTGAACAAATGTGGATTACCTTCCCCAGTGAAGAGATGGGCCAGATGTGCTGTAGCTTACCCAGAGAAGTGCCTGTTTGCCCCCATGTTCCCATGAGTAGCTTGTTTCACTCTCAGAGCCCCATTTTGGATAGCACACCCACCATTGCCCTTGAAAGAATGTCTACATTATTCTCTTTTCTGCAAGATAAAGAGCAAAGGGAAAGGATTTTTCTTCCAGATAAGAGGGGTCCTCTGAAGGAGAGGAAATGCCCTCAGTGTCTCCCTCATGAACTATTCTTCAGTACCTGAATTAGAATTTTTGATACTGTTCTATTTTAAAGGCTTTTTTCCCCACATCAGTTGCTACCTTAGTTTCAAAGAGGCATTAAGAGAAATAGTGTTTCCTTCAAATCTCATTTTATTTCCTTCATCTGATACTTTGGTGGATCCTCATCCCTCAGTACCTGTGGGAGATAGATTCAATACAGATGGCCAGTGGATATTGATGGTAGTGGATACTCAAGTCCTTTACACAGAATAGCATAGCATTTGCCTCTACACATTAACCTCTACACATCCACCCACATGCTTCAACTTTATCTCTATATAATAGTTCTAAGGAGTGATGTTAAGGAATAAAGTCTATAAATGTTCATTATAGACACTGGCTTTTTTCCTTAGTATTTTCAATCTGTGTATATAAACCCACGGATGCAGAGGCGTGATTATATTTGCATGAGGTGTAAATTCATCTGTGCTCATAGCTTTGAATTAACATTCATTTATTCATCTATTCATCCATTTATTGATTCAACAAATATTCACTGAGACCTACTGTGTACCTGGGAATATAATAATGACCAAGATAGACCAGCTCCCTGCTTACAAGAAGCGCATATCCTTGTATAAATATATAAAGAAGTAAAAGTAATTACCAGTGTGGAAAAAATAAGTAGGTTTCTTATTTATAATTTTACTTCACAGAGCTGAAAAAGTGAAGAGACAGAGAGGTCTCTGTATTTCTGTCATTACTGAATGTCTAAAGTATTTAGTCCATTCAGGTTACTGTGATAAAATACCACAGACTGACTTGTCCACAACAGAAATTTGTTGTGCATAATTCTAGGGAGGGAGAAATCTAAGATTAAGATGCTGGTATATTTGGCATCTGGTGAGAGAGCTTGTTTCTTGGGTGTAGGAATGAAGCCATAGGGAGCTCTATGCAGTCCCTTCTATGGCTCTAATCCTGTTCATGAAGTTGGCCCTCATGACCTAATTGCCTCCCAAAAGCCAACCCCAGACTACTGTCCCATTAGGTTTAGGGTTCACATATGAATGTCAAGGAACAGAAGTGTTCAGTCTGTAGCTGCATTTTACCAGGAGAGGAGCCTCAAACTCCCGTCTTCAGAATGGAAAACAATGGGGATACTGCAGTAGCACAATTTAACCATAAAGAGCTTACATATTGGGCCAGCGAGATGACTCAGTGGGTAAAGGTGCCTGCTGCCAAGCCTGAGTTCCATCCCTGAGACCTCTATGGCAGGAGACAACTGAATCCTACAAGTTGTCCTTTGGCCTACACACACACACACACACACACACCACACACACACACAATAAGTGAATATAGTAATTTTTTTAAAGATCTTACATGTTGTACAACTAAACTTTAATTAAAAAAGAAAGGGGAGCCAGGCATGGTGGCACACACCTTTAATCCCAGCACTCAGGAGGCAGAAACAGGTAGATATCTGAGATCAAGGCCAGCCTGGTCTGTATAGTGAGTTTCAGGCCAGCTGGGGCTATAGGGAGACTCTGTCTCAAAAAAGAAAAGGAGCTCATGGAAGACACAGCAAGAAATGTTCACAGGCTGCACTGGCTTCTGACCAGTAATTGACTTATTCCAAATCCCCTGGAACCCTTCAGCTCCGAATCAGTGCCTAACAAGCATGCTTCCATTTGTATTTCAGTAGGTGCCCTTGGGATCCCTCGGAGTCAAGGAGAACAGCTAGAATTTTCTAACCATAGTGAGTTTTTCCACCTCATGTTGGAAACTTTGAACTATCCCTCTGCAGTTTGAATGACAGAAAGACTACACTCTAAGGAAGCCACTGGAAAATCTTAAGTGCTTGGGGGAAAGTCAGAAATGCTATCTTCCCTGGTGGAATTTCAATACTTTATATACTCCAGTGTGAGTGTTGTTACCATATCACAGTCCAGGTCAGGGATAAGAGTGTTACCATCTGTACCATTCAGGAACATGGACTCTTTCTAACCTGCAGTGCTTCCCTACCCTAGCCAAGTATGCAATCC
This sequence comes from Nannospalax galili, assembly GCF_000622305.1. Taxonomy (NCBI): domain Eukaryota; kingdom Metazoa; phylum Chordata; class Mammalia; order Rodentia; family Spalacidae; genus Nannospalax; species Nannospalax galili. The sequence continues at coordinate 2,886,538 of NW_008353267.1, read as the reverse complement.
CTGGACTCTTGCATGAGCCCTCTCCAGAAAACTCTTGTTCTGTTTCTCCTTAGCCAACCTGTGTCTAGGACACTGTCCCAGAAAGCTTCTCTACAGTGCTAGCAAACTCACAGGTACTGTCATCCCCCCAAGACCTCCATGAAGGGAAAAGGATATTTTGTTAACTGGCTTCTGTCCCTTATTCTCCAGCTAAGAGGAAAAGAGAAAGATAGAAGGGGCCCTCCCTTTTGTCACAGAGTGGATCTTCCTGAAGAGGCATTTAGTGAAACAGTTCAGTTGTAGCACAGTAAGAAAGTTCTTCCAGGCAGTGGGTTTCCACAAAGCCTTTTACAAAGCTTTGCTATCTTCAAATGGAACTACCCTTTGGAGTGTGTGTGTGTGTGTGTGTGTGTGTGTGTGTGTGTGTGTGTGTATGTGTGTGTAAGGGGCTACTCCAGAGTAAAAGGCATCTGTACAGGAAAGCAAACCTTCAGCCTCCTGCCTTGGTTTGTATGTGGTGTATCCTTTCCATAATTTATGTTGGAATTTGGTCCCTGATATAACAACGTTGAAAGTAATGGGACTTTGAGATGATTAGGACGTAAGAGAGATTAGTGGAGTTCCTGAGGGATTGGATTCATTGCTGCAAGACCACAATATGACTCCTCGTGCTCTGTCTCTTCTGCACGTGTGATCTGCCTTGCTGCCTTTCTGCCATGTTATGATGTAGTACAATGCCCCTGCCAATTGTGTCTTAGCTCCCTAACCATGAGCTAAATAAACTCCTTTCCTTTATAAGTCATGTAGTCTCAGGTATTCTGTTATAGCAACAAAGGATACACTAAGACATCTGCATCCCTGTGTTCATTACAGCATTATTCACAACAGCCAAAATATGGAAAGAATCTAAGAACCCATCAACAAATGGATGAAGAAAATTTGCAATGGAATATTACTTAACTTTCATAAGGAAATACTGCCATTCACGGCAGTGAAGATGGACTTGGGGACATGATGCTAAATAAAATAAGCCAAACACAGGAGGACAAACACTGCATGATCCCATTTAAATCTCCAATCTTAAAAAATGTCAGATCACAGAAGCAAAGTAGAGCGGTGGTTGCCAGCTTGTAGAGGGAGGCACTGATCAAAGGTTTCAGAGTTTCAGTTACAAGTTGTAGAAATCTATGTGTAACACAGGGCTTATGATGAACAATGTGTGGTATGTTTCACAGTTTGCTAAGAAGATACATCTTGTACTGAGAGCTCTTAGCACAAAGGAAGGGGAAAGGCCATAAATTTTGGAGATGATAGACGTTTAATGCATCAATTGTACTGATGATTGCACGGATGGATACTTGTCCAAACATACCAAGTTGTATGCGTTAAGTAGCACATCTTTTTTATGTGTCAATCATACCTCAACAAAGCTGCTTAGAAAGATCTCCTTCTCTTTGTTCCTCATTGTTTAACACAGTAATCAACAAGAGGAATGTATGTGGAAAACCACCGTGTCTCTTTGATTCCAAGAAACCATACATCACAAAATGCTGATGGTTTTTAATTTGTTCCAAATGACAGTACTGGCAGCTGGCAAAAAGGTTGTGGGATGTTCCCATTTCAGAAGCACTGATGGGAAGGGAGAAAGCAGAGAATTTTGGCAGCATGGATTGGAGTTTTAGCTCTACCTAGGTAGCTATAGGAAGTTGTTCTTTTCTCTGTAGAGAAGGGAGATCTGTAACTCTAAGTGCAGTGAAGGAAGGCAGCCTGGTCACTGACATCATTAACACCATCCTAGCAACAGTGAGAGAGAAACAGATGGAGCCTAGATAGTAAGCACAGGACTGGCGGGATGATCTCGCTTCCCTTTTTGTTGAGAAGTCTGTCCTTTGCAGGTGGAGGAAGCTGAGGCCTGGCCCTTGTGCAGACACCAGCACTTCCTGCTGCCTCAGGAAAGCCAAGCTGGCCCAGCCCTTCCCTGCTCCTGTCTTAGCAGACTTATGCTCAGGGTCATTTCTTTCCCAGAAACTGGAGAATCTGGTTTCAGATCAAAGCAGGTTTTTTTTTTTTTCTCATCTTATAGAGGTAAAGATGAAAACGCTGATAATGGTTAGGCCTGTCTTGCTTAAGGGGCTCCATAGGAAGTACTGAAAATGAGACCTTCTCAGCAAGGGAGGTAAGGCTGGGTCAGCGCAGGGCCTGCAGTGCTATGCAGAGGCAGAAAGACTCTGGAAAGACACCCCTAAATCCTACTGATCCTCCTCAAGGTGCCAGAGCATACAGTTTCCAGGAATTGCATTTGAGGCTGGCTATGAGTTATGGAATAAATATGCACTTGTGGTTTAACTGTACTTTTGGTTTGGACAGTGCCCTTCAGCTCATGCTTGGCATACCACAGTGGATTCATTTGCCCTTTCTTGGCTAATGCTTTACACAAATGCAGACTAGACGATGGTTTGGTCACCCATGTGCCTCGTTTACCCATGAAGGAAGTTTCTCCACCATGCTCAGTATTAACAGGTTTCTCCACCGTGTATCAGGATTAACAGGTCCTGAACACCTACTGAAAATCAAAGACAAGTAAAATAAGTCCCTGCTCAAGAATGTTGTCTGTTGAGGCTTCCAACACACACACAGGCACATGTGCACACACACACACACACACACACACACACACACACACTCACACACAGTAAAATACAAGCAGAACAACAAATGCACAGAAATGGCAGCTAGCTATTGATGTTGATGGAGGATGCTTTGAAGATGAGCTGGCACTGGAGCCTGCCTCGAAGTGTAGGGTTTCAGTTAGTACAGAACCAGGAAGTGCATGAGGGTAGGTGGAACAGTAAGGACAGAGGTGTGGAAGCAAGAGAGCATACTACGCTAAGGAATCATGAAGCCTTCACAGGACTTAATATGGCCAGGACTGGAGCTTAGGAAAGAGCATGCAGAGGTAATGGCAGAGGGGATTTGAAGTGAGAAGATGGAAGATTTTGAATGGAGACTAGGAAGTTTGGGTTTTCTTTGTCTGTCAGTGGAAGCCCTCAAAGGTTTAGGAGAAAGGCTAATAGAAAGTAAAGTGTTACAGTGCAGAGGAACCGGCCTGGAAGTCAAGAATTCAAATGGGAGATCTTGTCATAGGGCTCCAGGAAATAGTCACAGCCTAAACCAAGCCAGTGAGGAGAGAAGAGGAATGAACAGAAGCAATAATCCAGTAGAGGAAACACAGATAGGAGCCTGCAGGGAATGGATGGGAGACCAAGAAGACACTGAAAGATGACCCAAGCTTGCCAGTGAAGAGCTCCTTTTCACTGAGAAAAGACAGCAGTTGGGAAACTTTCCTTTTAAGGCTTTTGTGTTTCGTAAATTGAAACAGCCCGAGTAGCTATGCCCAGAAAACAGTTAGAAAAACTGACCTGCATCTCCCAAGAATGGTGCCAAGGTAGAGGTTTATACTCAGGAGCCATCTGCCTAGGTGATAGAACTCATGGAATTCAAGTACACAGGTAGAGAACCAAGCAGAGCGACTGTACACAGGAGAGCAGATTCCACCTGGGGAGGACTGTCCTGACATTCTCAACAGAGATTTGCATAATGGATGGGAGTCTTCTAGCAGGCAGCAGTTGCATGTCTTGAGAAAGAGGTGCCTTTTTCAGATTTGCACAAAGGCGCCATATGGTCTTGCAGGAATGGTGGAAGTAGATGTAGTCAAGGGCCAAGAACAGAACCTTAGGGAACCACCCACCCTTCCAGGGAGGGCAGGGAAGGAGAAGACTGCCAAGGAGACACTTAGAAGTGGTTAGAGACTTAAATAGGATTGTGTTTGGTTGCTTCTAGTTAGTCACCACAGGGAGCGCTCATCAACCTCCGGTTCAGTAGCTCAGGTAGAGCCTTTGCACACAGCACCTACCGTTTCCTCCCTTTGACAACAGCAGATGTGCTGGTGACCTGTCTCTGCTTGGTTAAGACTCAGAATTGTCAAACCTGTGGCCATACATGCTCCTGAAAGTCAGTACTGGGCAGGTGACCATCGTCCTAATAAAAAAGCTATCTCTATGTGGTGCCAGTGCCCATTCCTGTGGCCAGAAAACTGAGAAAGCCACATTCCCTGCCCTTGGGGCTCACCCCATTCCAGCCTGGTTCTGGACAGTCAAGAATTGGGCAGGGACAAGTCCCAGCCCAGAGCAGGAAGAAGCAAGGAGGCTTCTTGCTCCCACAGCTGCAGAAGGAAGAACAGAGCTTCCCAGAACAATGGCTTGGGAGCTGGCTTAGATCCCTTGTGGCACAAACTCCAAAGGCTCAGAGCCTCTGCCATGTGTACTAGTAAGATGGTAGAAATGCTCCTTGCAGAAGAAAAAGCATGAGCCTGTCCTGGCACATGATTGTCTGCCACACAGACCTGGCACACGATTATCTGCCCACACAGACCTGTCATTGCTGCCTCTGGCAGTTCTGACCTCATTTGCCTTAGTGGAAAATTACAGGAGGGGTGAGGAGGAGCAATAGCCACCTTCCCAGGCAGAAGTGTGCCACCTAATCCAGATCACTGTGTGTCAGTGGGATCCAGGCTGGTCCAGGGGAACACTACAACAAGCATAAAACTCAGAGTGAAATACTTTGAATCTGCCTGGGTAGATTGTAGGTTTCCTAAGTTAGGCAGAATGTTTTGCTTCCAAAATATTTCAAAAATGAGCAATTCAGAGTTGGCTGTGTGCTTCTAAATTTGAGTAAGAAACAAAGTCCCTTTCTGTCTCATCTTGACCACCTGGGGTTCTTTATGATAAGTGACCTGACTTTCCTGACTCTGTGAGTCCAAAGCCCTGTGGAATCTTAGTACTGGATTTCATAGACTATCTCCTATAAATAGACTGGTGATCTCATAGCCTCTGTGTATGTGTGTGTTCGTGTGTGCATGTGCATGGAAGTCAGAGGTCAATGTAAGGTGTCTTCCTAAATCACTATCTTATTTATTAAAGAACTTTATTGTGTGTATATGATATATTCATGATGTGGGTGGAGGCAGCACATGTGTCATGGTATATGAGTGGAGGTCAGAGGACAATTTTGTGGAGTCAGTTCTCTCCTTCTACCTTTATCTGGGTTCCAGAGATTGAACTCAGGTCATCAGGCTTGCATAACAAGTGCCTTTATCTGCTCAGCAATCTGACCAACCTTATTTTTTTGAGACCAGGTCTCTCACTGAACCTGTCTCTACCCTCCACCCTGGCCCCTAGCACTGAGGGTAGATGTGTGCTGCCATGCCTGGCTCTTTTTTTGTTTGTTTCTTTTTAAAAAGTGGGTGCTGGAGCTCCCAACTCGGGTCCTCATGCATTTGAGGCAGGCACTTTACTGACTGAGTCATATATTTCAAAAATGAGAAATTCAGAGTTGGCTCTGACCCTCATGGCCTTTTTTTGAAAAAGTTTTAAAGTGGAGAGAATTTCTCTGTGTCTTTGGAGGGAAAATCTAGGAGGAGAATTCAAGGCCAAAGGTCTGGAGCTCTGGCTCCCAAACTGCCTTCCCTGGAAAAGGTAGAGAGCCCAGCTGACTTCCAGAGAAATTCTTTATTAACTTTTAATAAGAAATTAGCTCCATATGATGGAAACTGTGTTCTTTGGTTTGGGCTTAAAGGATTTTCTGAGCTTCTAAATGGTTTTCTATGTAATATTCTAACCCTTTGTAGTTTTCCATGAAATGCCTTCGCAAATTTCATCAAATGAGCTTTTCAACATGATGAAGGACTTCAGGATTCTCATCATTCCTTTTCTTCCTGAACTGACCTTTTAATTTTATGCAAGATGCACAGGGGCAATTTGTCTTGTCTGGTTATAATACCACATTGCTGTAAGGATGGTTAATCGCCAGGCACACACATTAGTCACTGGTGGTTGTACATACAAGCCCAATTTTCTCAGATTAACTAGAGGACCAGACTGAGAGCTGGAGAGGGAACAGTGCAGCTGAATGGATACAGAGAAGATTTATCACCAGATGTAGAAAATACTCTGACCGTTTCTTCTTCATCCCCTCAGGACCCACTGTATAGGTACTAGCGAGGTGTTAGGGGGAGATACACAGGTCCAAAGTATTTTACCCTTTGAGCAGTGTATAAAGGGAACACAACCAAAGTTTAGAGTAAGAAAATTAAATGCTTATTCAGTTCTCCGAGCCAGGCACCTGTTCAGGAACTAGAGATCTGAAAAGTAAGCTTGAAGAGTACAGTAAATGCTGCCATTAGAAGTATTGCAGCTAATATCACCAGTGCTGAGAGTTGAGAGACCAGGCTTGTCCTAGGAAAGGGTACAGAAGGCTTCTGAGACAGCGAGGCTTCGATTGAGATCGATTTGTCGTCCCAGGAGAGAGATAGAAGGAAGGTTGAGCCAGAATTCATCCACCTACGTGTAAAATAAACCATGTTTGTTTTTCTGCAATTTATTTAGCACTAACACTTTGTAAAATATAACACAAATAAATTGTTTTTTTTTTAAAAAAAAAAAACGAAGAGATGGCTCAGCAGTTAAGAGCACTGGCTGCTCTTGCAGAGGACCTGAGTTTGATTCCCAGCACCCAGTAGGCAGCTAACAACCACCTGTAGTTCCAGTTCCAGGGAATCCAACACCCTCTTCTGACCTCCGAAGACATTGCATGACACAGATGCACTTACATGCATGCAGGCAGTGCACTCATACACATAAAATAAAAATAATGAATAAAATTTTAAAAATGAAATTTCAAAGAAAATGAAGCCCAAATCTTCATTATTAGATTCAACAGATACACATTCCCTGGCAAAGAGTTGTAAAAATTCCCAAATACTCTGTTTTCCTCCTTACCTCACTGCTAGACCAAAGCAGTTTGCAGACCAACAGCAGTCCACGGACCACATGTGACCAAAGATTACCCATGAGAGGACAAAAGACTCATGGGAGGTTGTGTATGGTATTCCTCAAGGTAACTGAGAACAGACCAGGGAGCCTTGGGAATAAAGACAGGGCCAGAGGGACAGCTGTGGCTAGTGATGGGGAGTTCCAAAGCCTCCAGGAGCCACTTATAGTTCCAGATATTCAAGGGAGAAGATCAGAATGGTAGTGCAGAAGGAGAGCTGGCATAGCATAGAGAAAGGGTGAGGTGGATGTGGGACATGAGGGACTGAAAGGAGGCATGGCAGATCAGTGGAGGGAAGGTGACCAATTCTACATATAACTGTGAGTAACTGACAATTCTTAGGGATTGACCAGATGTGAGAGGTAGGGAAACAGGCCCAGGGAGGTGGCAGAGCTGAGGCCAGATACTGATTTCTGGCTCAGAGCAAGTGTCTTGCCCTTTGACTATCACTGAACATTACACCAGGTACCCCTCCTTTCCAGCAGTCTACCTTGGTGCCACCCGCTGCAGCCTGACTGACTTTTTGTGCCCTCTGTTCACAGTCAATGTCTCAATTGCAGAAGCTACTCCAAGAGTTCACTGTGTCCTGTAGGAGCCAGTTGAATTCATGTTAATCCTGTTTAGGCAGTGAATGGAATTTTAATACCCTTCTTTGAAAACAATAAAGGTTATTCTCACCTATAAACCAAACTTAAATGGATAGTTACCAAGTAATACAAATTTTCTTTCTTGGTCTCTCTTGATACCAAATTGGTTTTAGACTGGTTGTGAAGGACTGATGTCTAGAATGGGGCAGACATGAGTGTGTGTTCAAAGCAGTAGAGGTTCCTAGGGTGCTGTCCCAATTTTAGATCATCCTCAAGGCAGGGGATCCCTGCAGGCAGTGGCAGCTTCAGGATGGTTCAGTGATCTGACATAAGCAGAATCTACTCAGCTTTCCAGCAGTCTCCACATCCTCCCTAATTCAGCCTCTCTGGGGTCTTAGATTAAGCCAGTTCCAGATGGCTAGAGTAAACGGTTGCCATTCAGATCGATAGCTGTCCATTGGGTGCCTACTACGTGTTAAACACTGTTACGCACCAAAGGGAACCCAAATGAAAAAGAGAGAATGGCAAGGCATTCTCATCGGGGAGACCGCATTCTACTTGGAAGACTTAAGAATGCCATGAAGCAGCCCAAGACAGGATTTTAGAATGCCTGTCCTCTGCCTGCACCCTCTTGTGGACTCTGTGCCCTCTATTAGCTTCCTTTGGCAAGCAAAGGCAAATACCAGCTGCTGAAATTCTTAGATGTGAAAATGGCATTTGAAGTTCATTGCTCACTTGCAAAAATACATGATAAAAAATATTAATGGGCTTGGACATACCTGAGAGATGGCTTCATTGTCCATAACAGACTTGAAGACATCTTCCAAAGGAGGTAGCCTTTGAAGGGTCTGGAGTTCATTGCACCACTGAGTGTCCAAATGGCGTTGGATTTATATCCTAAAAAATTAGGCAGAGAGAAGTGGAAGATGAGGGCTGGCTGTTAGAGACAAACGATTTGATTACATTGTGAAGTACAGATACAAAAAGTATCTTGAAATGTATTCCCTGGAAAACTCGTGCCTCATTTCTGGAGAATATAACTTCTCCAGAGTGGAAATAAAGTTTTCCACCTGCAGTGGATTGCTGTAGCAGCAGAAGTCAGTGATGTCCCTCCTGATCGCCTGCAACTTACTCTGACTAAAAGAACAGGTCACCTGGAGGTAACTAGCTGGCATCCCATAGTTCAGGATGAACAGTGAAATCCAGTGACCGCACCGACCTGGATTGATCATGCTGAACAGAGATCTTAATTCCTTACTTAATGCTTCATGTTTCTCTCTCAGTACTCATGCAGACAAAGGTATTGTGGCTGGCAGCAATTTCTAGAAATATGCTGACACTGAGGCTTTGTCTCCTCAATGCACTGAGACAAGAACAAAACAAAACTTGCTTTTTAAAAACAAAGCATTTATACAGAGCCAAGAATGTCCTGAGTCAATAGTCCTAATTCTTCCTCACTCAGCTGAAGAGGTCTTTGGTTTCAGATGGACGAGCCAGACACCTGTCATTTGCCCAGGTCAAGCCAGCTGGCCTTGCCAAGCACCTACTGTGTGTGGCAGAGGCTGAACACAGAGAGCTACTGATCATCTGTGCAGACAGACAAGGATAAGCAATCCCAGGCTGCACAAAGAGATGTGATGGTAGGGAGGGGAGTTCCCAAGCAGTGAATGTCCTCTGCATTAAGAATGATTCCTTTGAGTCGGATCATTCAGAAAGTCTTCCTAGAGGAGGTAGTCTTGAGTTTCTAGGTAAACAAAAACTTGGATTTATAAGGGGATCTGAACTGGGAGCAGCTGGTCAGACAATAGTAAGCAAATGCCTGGAAATGGGAGTCATGAGGCATGTTAGAGGAGCTGTGGTTTGGATTGCCCACATTGTTTGAAAATGTAAAAATCCCCCTTTAGCATCTCAATATAATGAACTACTCAATATCTAGATGGTAAGGCAAGGTTTTAGTCTTCCTCAAGACTGTAAAATCAGTGCCTTTTTGATTCTCTCACTAATTCAGGATCTTAAGTTATAATCACATCATTTTACCAGAAGAATCTTGGTTCCCTTCCCCCTAATTCTTACAACTTGTAACTGCAGTTTTTTGCCCTTGTCCTGTTTGTATGGCATAGGACCACACTTTTAGTGAGGTAACATCACCAACTTGGACACTCGTTCCTAGGAAATGTAAAATACATCCCCTTTCGCTAGGCATGGTGGCACTTTTAATCCCAGCACTCAGAAGACAGAAGCAGGTGCATCTCTGTGAGATGGAGGCCAGTATGGTCTACATAGGAAGTTCCAGACCAGCTGGAGCTACAGGGGGACTGTCTCAAAAAAAAACCAAAACAAAAATCAAACAACAAAAAAATGTCCCCTTTCCAATAGTGCAGGAAATTACAAGAACTGACAAATGGGATCTGTGAAATGAAAGTGTTCTGCACAGCAAAGGAAATAGTCAGTAGAGTGAAGAGACATCCTACAGAATGGAAGGAAACCTTTGCCAGCTACATATCTGACAAGGATTAATATCTTGAGTGTACAAAGAACTCTAAAAGAAAATTGAGTAACAAAGCCTTTCAAATCATAGTCCTTGTTTGCTTTCTACTGCTGTGCTAAAGTACTGACCAAAATCAACTTGGGGAGTAAAGAGTTTGTTTGCCTTATAGCACTGTCCATCATCAAGGGAAGTCAAGGTAGGAACTCAAAGCAGGAACCTGGAGACAGGAACTGAAGCACAGACCATAATAGAGGAATGCTGCTTACTGGTTTGCTCTCCTGGTCCCTGTTCAATCTGTTTTCTTATTTAACTTAGGAACACCTGCCCAGGAGCGGCACCACCCACAATGGGCTGGGCTCTCCCTCATCACTCAACAATCGAGAAAATGCTTCACATACTTGCTCACAGGCCAGTCTGATAGAGGAAATTCCCCATCTGAGGGTCCCTCTTCCCAGGTGTGTCAAATTGACAATTAACGCTATCCAGCACAATTGAAGCAGAGATTATCAGGGCTGTTTGCGTGATATTTTGGATTAAGAAGCAGTAGAAGTTGACCCGTTGTCAACTTCACACACGGACGCATCACTATAACCTTTCCATTTCTTATGCCCAAGATCTCCTGTTAATAGTAATATTATAATTTAAAACAGTACAACTTTAAAAGTCTCACATTCTTTAAAAAAAATATCCCAACACTTTTAAAAGTCTCTTGACCTATGGGTGCCTGTTTTTTTGTTTTTTTTTTTCTTTAGCTGTGGGCACCTGTAAAATTCAAAACAAGTTACATGCTGTCTTATTTTAAAAAGGTAGACCCAAGCACACTTAACTAAAACCAAAGTCCAGCAATGGAGTGAAATGTTGACCTCTGGGGTTTACTCACAACCTTCTGGGCTCCAAAGGGCTTGAGCAGTGGCACTTCTCTGGTTCTGCCATCCACAGCACACACAGCTTGTCTCATAGGCACAGGCCAGCTCCACTATATACCTTCCACTGTCCTTGGTAGTCATCCCATGGTCCTGGCATTTCCAATATGCTGATGTCTTTGTTGCAACTGAGGTATCACTGTCACCAGTGGGTTCTCCTTGGCCTCACATGGTGCCAAACCTGAGATCCTCTTGATGACCCCTTGAATCCTGGGGGTTTCACCACGACTTTGTCCATACCTTCACCAGTGGACTTCCCTGGCCTCTCACAGTGCCAAGCCTCAGCTGCTCTCTCCTTTATACCTTCAAAACCAGTACCATGCAAGAGATTCTTACACACACCAAGTCCTGCTTCCAGCTTGAGATAGAACCCCAGGCCCCGCCTGTGTGCTGACCTTGACGAAATACTTCCCAGAAGGTTGTACCTCCGTGATGCTGGTCTCTTCTTGATCACAATTGATTCTTCAGCCCAAACTGGCCAGCATCTATTATCCTAGTAAAGCAAAGGTTTTATTTCCACTCCTTTTTTTTTTTTTTTTTTTTTTTTGGTCTTTTTGAGATAGGGCCTCCCTGTAGCCCCAACTGTCCTGGAACTCACTATGTAGACCAGGCTGGCCTTGAACTCACAGAGATCCACCTCTGCCTCCCGAGTGCTGGGATTAAAGGTGTGCGCCACCACGCCCATCTTTCCCACTGCTTCTTAATCCAAAATATCTTGCAAACAGCCCTGATAGTCTCTGCATCCCTTAAAACCTCACAAGCCAGGCCTCCATTGGCTATACTTCTTTTAGCAATATCTTTCAAATTCCCACAGAGCACCTTACTAAGCTCCAAGCACTCAATGGTTTTTCCAGCCCAAAGCTTAAAAAAAGAAAAATTCCAATGTCCTCCCCCAAACAACATGGTCAGGTCCTTCACAGCAGTTCCCCACAATCTTGGTACCAACTACCGTCCTTCTTTGCTTTCTATTGTTTTATAAAACACTGACCAAAACCAACTTTGGGAAAAAGAGTTTGTTTGGCTTACAGACAATCCATCTTGAGGGAAGTCAAGGCAGGAACTCAAAGCAGGAACCTAGACACAGTAACTGAAGCACAGACCATGATGGAATGCTGCTTCCTGACGTGCTCTCCTGGCCCCTGCTCAGCCAGCTTTCTTATATAACCCAGGACCACCTGCTCAGGAGTGGCACCACCCACAGTGGGCTGAGCTCTCCCACATCACCCAACAATCAAGAAAATGCCTTGCAGACATGCCTATAGGCCAGCCTGATAGAGGAAATTCCCCAGTTGAGGGTCCCTCTTTCCAGGTGTCAAGTTGAACAGGAAAGTTATCCAGCACAGTCATCCAGTCAATAAATGGGCTAATGAATTGAACAAAGCTGTGTCTAGTTGGTAGAGTACTTGTATAGCATTCATGAAGCCCTGGCCTCAATCCCTGGCACTGCATAAAATAGGTGTTTCATATAATTCCCAGCTATATAGCTACATATAGTGAATTGGAGGACAACCTAGGGTACATGAGACCCTGTATAAGAAAGAAAAGTACAGAAGAGAAAAGAGAAGGAAGGAAGGGGGGGGAGGAGGAGGAGGAAGAGGAAGGGAGGGAGAGAGGGAGGAAGGAAGGAAGGAAGGAAGGAAGGAAGGAAGGGGCAAAGGGAGGAACAAAGGAAGGCCAGCCAATAGATATTATTTGAAAAACATTCTTAGTCATCAGGGAAATGCAAAATAAAATGACATTGAGAAAATTCTGTCTCACCACAGCCAGAATAGCTATCATCAAGAAAATAAATGACAACAGATACTGGTAAGGATATAAGGAAAGAGTTTATTCTCCTGTTGGTAGGAGTATAAACTGGTACAGCCACTATGGAAATACTTCAAAAAACTAAAAATAGAACTACCCTATGATTCAGCTATACCACTCCTGGGTATGTATCTGAAGCAATCTAAGTCAGCATACTATTAACAATAGCCAAGACATAGAACCAGTCTAGTCAGTCATGAATAGATGAATGGTTAAGGAAAATATGGTGCATATATACACAATAGAGTTTTATTCAGCAGTAGTGAAGAATGAAATTGTGTCATTTGCAAGAAAATGAGAAGAATCACAGATTAACATGTTAAGCTAAATAAGCCTGATTCAGCAAGACAGATAATCACAAGTTTTCTCTCATTTGCAGAATTTAGGTTTAAATAGTAATATTAATACATGAAAGTAGAAAGAGAGGCTCTTGGGACTAGAGAGGTGGCTCAGCAGTTAAGAGCCCTGGCTGCTCTTTCAGAGGACCTGGGTACAATACCCAGCACCCATATGGCAGCTAACAACCATCCATAACTCCAGTTCCAGAGGATCCGACACTCCCTTTTGACCTCCACAGGCATTGCACAACATGGGTGCACTTACATACATGCAGGTAATACACTTATACACATAAAATTAAAATAAAATATTTTTAAAAAGAAAGAGGGACTTGGGGAGAGGGAGAAATGTAAAGGAGGGAAGAAGGGGAACAAGAGAGGGTAATGGGGTGGAAGAAGACAAAAATGTCACATTTTCTCTCACATGTAGAATCTGCACTTAATCGTACATATATATGTATATACATATGCACCATATGTAAGATATAAAAGCTGAAGTGGGACTATCGGCAGGGAGGAAGGGGACTAGCAGGAATGGAAAGGGCAGTTGGAGGCCCAACATGAGCAAGATACAAAGATATATGTGTGAAAACAAAACAGATCCCATTATTTTGTACACTAAAATAGTAATGGGCGAGTGAAAAGATACTGTCAAAGCCTAAAAAATGAATTTAAAAATCCCATTATTAGTATTCTGTTGAACCTTGTATGTGTGAAAAGACTACCTTCATCAGTTGTGTGCATGTGGACACACTGCTTCTCTCTGTGCCAGCTACTTGAGTGAAATCCTGGGTTGGTGACTATTCCTTAGTGTTTTAATAAAGAAACTGAGGTACTAAGAAAATTGACCAAACTAAAATAGCTGTTATTAACTGGGTGAAGATTATTCCAGCATGTATTCAAGACTATAGTTCTCCTCGACAAGTCTCCACCTACTACTGTTGCCTACAGACGACAGGGTGATGTATTCTAAACTAAAATTAAGGCATAAGCTAAAAAATAAAACTTCCCTGGTTTCTGATTTCTATTTACTTTTTTGGGGGGGGTGTCTTTTTGAGATAGGGTCTCCCTGTAGCCCCAGCTGTCCTGGAACTCAGTATGTAGACCAGGCTGGCCTTGAACTCACAGAGATCTGCCTTCCTCTGCCTCTGTTTACTTTTAAGGTCTTAGGAAATTATGATGATTTACATGTAGGCATTTACTAGGTTATTTTTATTAAGAATAATTTGACAAAACAAGACACATCCTTTGGCTGATATCCCCACATATAAAGACTCAAATATTCAAAGAATTAACAGCTAACTGGCTAATTTGGGAAACTGGGCTCTTTGCTAAACCAGGCGCTGGGGACACAGTGACTACTCAGAAACTGTTAGTAATCCTCCCAGAGGGAATTTCCTATGGGAAAATCCAGTGTTTTCCTGCAGTTTGCACTGATGAGAGCCCACCATTAGCTGCTGG
>NW_008353267.1:2865444-2872034 GCF_000622305.1 Nannospalax galili | reverse complement strand
TGTGTGTGTGTGTGTGTGTGTGTGTGTGTGTGTGTGTGTATGTGTATAATACCTTACACTGAAGATGACGAGAAAAGTAGAAAAATTCCAAGCCTGACCTTAGAGTCTATAATCCGCTTAAAGTAAGCAAGACTTTTTATTTTTATGCAAAACACAGAGAAGAAAGGAATACTGACTGTAATCCAGAATTCAGCTGTGAGGTGTATTTTTAATTCTGAGGTCCTGGGAGTGGTCTCAAGCTACAGATGTACACGTGGGTTTTTCAGACTTCTGTTTAGATGTCTCAAGCTTAATCTGGTTGGGGCTAACAGGCAACCAGAGAAGACCTGCTGGAGCAAGCTAAGTATGATTCTGGTCTTAAGGCAGCCTACCCTCCTTTCCCCTATTGCTAAAGCCATTACTAAAGCTGACAAGTGACTGTGTTTAGCCCATTGCCAAAAGGAGCTAGCACTTCCCCTCTAAAGGCTAGCCCTGTAAACTCTCCCTCATCCTATCTTAATGCATTCCTCTCCCCAGAGGACGCACATGCCTTTCACACTATATAAGGCCACATTTGTGGATAGCAAATGGCTGAGCTTACTCTGCTTGCATTCCCTAAGCAAGAAGCTGGTCTTTAGAGAACCAGCATCTGTGGGGACAGGGTCTGTGCCCTCATGTAAGACAAGCCCTGTGTGTCCCTTAGAGGGAACCAGCCATAGGTAGCTAGACCAAGATGTTACCTCATCCTTCACTTAACTATTTTTAAATACATTTTTTTGTATATATTCGATGCTGACAACAGGATGTTATAGGGTCAACATGGACTGAAATGAAGCATATTAACATGTAGTAACATGAGACGGCCTTTGAAGAAACCAAGAGCAGCAAATATTTAGTGATTGAGTAAAACCCCTGGTCCAATACAATTTAATTAACTGAGTTCTCATGTTGTACAGTACATGGCACTTGTTCATCCTATGTATCTACTCTGTGCTTGTATTGGCAGCCCAGTTATGTGACTTACCCTGATGAGGAAGAAAGCCACAGCATCTGCCTGCCTAATACCATCAGTAATAATGCTGATTGGCTAGCATTTACCTAGAGCTGTGTGTCCTCCAATGTTCAATAGTTTCTTTTCGGCTAAGGAAATAGTTCAGTTGATAAAAGGCTTACTACATAAGCATGCGGGCTGGAGTTCGATTCCCCAACATTCCCATAAAAAGCCAAATGTATGGATGTGTGCTTGTAATCTCAGTGCTGCGGGATGTAGAGACAAAAGGATTCCTGAGGTTCTCAGCCTAGTCTAATCGTCCAGACTCAGGTACCAATGAGAAAGCCTGTCTCAAAAAAGCAAGGTGGGTAGTTCCTGAGGAGCAGCACTTGAGGTTGATATCCACACACACACATGCACCCAGAACAATGAAGTCAGGAGCTTCTCTGACAAACATGTATAGGGCACTTAGTAGACAATCAGCCCTATATAACTACCATCTTGAAAGTCTACCAGATGTCAGACACACATACACACACACACTTTTTTTTTTTTTCAGTACTGGGGATTGAACCCAACATCTTGTGATGCTAGGTGAGTCTTCACACTAAGCTACATCCCCTGGCCCTGTTTCTACTTTTTATATTGCGACAGGATCTCACTAAGTTGTCTAGACTGTTCCTGAACTCATTCTGTAGCCCAGGCAGGCCTTGAACTTGTGATCTTCCTGTCTCAGCTTCCCAGGTAGCTGGGATTACAAGCCTGCACCACCAGGCTCAGCAGTAGTTTCTCTATGAATCCATTTGTTGGCATTGGTGCCAGTTTCCACTGTGAACCTGGATTGATCTGCCCCATCTGGTCCTGTTCATCCCTACTCCACAACCCTCTGGATGTGATTAAGAGCTTATTACTAAAGAGAGAACCAAGTTCTGATTCCAGCTCAGTGGAAACAATTCTTTCTGTCATTTTCATGTACTTGTCCTGCAGTTGGGTAGATGGTTGTCCATCTACCTGACCTCTTAGCATCCCCTTACCCTTGTGCTTTGGTCTTTGGGAAACTGTTAGAAAACTGTCTTCTTCGTTAAATTTCCATGGCCAGAAAGTAGAGGCATACACATGTGGTTTTCTGTAGATCAGCTGCACCTGGTTTTCTCTATTGGGGGAGCCTGAAGAGTTAGGCTTGTTAGTTCCTTCATCCCCTTCAACTAGAAGTCCAAGTGCAGTAGTAGCCCCAGTCTCCCATCTGTGTTGTTAGAGCTAAGCCCAGCAGTCAGGAGACCCCTTGCTGCCCAGGGTCCATCATCTTCCAGCATCTGCCTGAAGTCTCCTGACCTGCCACCCTGCCTTTCCTTGTCAAGTATGTCTACAAATTGAATACTTCCAGGTGTCCTGTAAGAAGCATTTTGGCAAGGAGAGTCAAGGAAGGAGGTTTTCTTGGCAAGTACAAAATAGAAGTACTGTAAGGAGCTACTAAATAAGTTTGTGTTGTCTTAGCCAGGAATTTCAGCCCTGGGGGTCAGGGGGTGGAGGGATGTGGAATGCTAAAAAAAAAATTTATAAGTCTCAACTGTCAGCCTGATGGCTCATTTATTTGTCTATCCTAAGGAAACACATGACTGTAGATGTTAGTAAAACTCATTTCCTCTTGTATTTGTCTAGAGCTGACTTTTTTGTATGTTTTTTTCCTACTGTGAGACAAGGTGAGGGGAAATTTCTCTATCCCTTTGCTCAAGTTTAAGTTGGTTCTTCCCTCTACACAGCGGTGAAGCTGGCAACAGGCCCTGCTTGTCAGGGAGTCAGACTCCCAGGACTGGATGGGGACCAACACTGGATCTGTAGGGATTAGTTTCTGAGTTCCTGGCCCTGTTTGAAAGGGGATATAGTAACCAGACTCACACAGAAGTCAGTTTTATAATTTCCCACCCCATGTAGCTGTTGGAAGGAGGAAGGGGCAGGAGGAAAGAGCCAGAGCGGGTTGGAAATGTCTTAACTTTCTTCATTCATCGTGCTCAGTTTCATGATGATGAGTGTCCATGTTTCAGATACTTGCTCTCAAGCAAATGTTCCCATAGATTGGGTCTAAAAGCACCAGGGCGTGTATCATTTATGAGGAGGAACTGCATGGGCCCTCTGTGGATAGTTAGGACTGTTGCTTATGAGGAACCTCATTTTCACACTTTAGTTGGACCAGCCTGGAGGGACACACTGTGGGGCCATTGAAAACATAAATATCATCTGTGATGACCATGTAGCCTAAGCTGGGGGCACTAGGTAAAGTTGGTGGTAAAAGATGAATTAATGACAACAGTTTTAGAATTCTGAGAACCACAGACACGCAGGTTCTCTAATGAATTACAATTTTTTTTCAACATTCCTTTGCAGCCTTTGTTAAGAAACTCTTATCATTCCTACCAGTGGGTCATTTTCCCTACATTTCTTTCTTGGAAATTATGGCCTTAAATGGTACAGAAACAGAAGGAAAGGATTAAAGGCAGGGTATGTTATTGAAGTAACACACAAGTCTGGTAGGAAACTTAGAAATATAAAAAAGGAAAATGGACATCATTCTTAAACGTGCCACTCAGTGGGTTTTTACTCTTTGTCTTTTATCTCTTCTCTCCTCATATTCTTCCTTCCTTTACCACCCCCACAACTGTAACATAATTAAGAGAATGTTGAAAGTATAATTTCGCATTTTGTTCTTACACTTACATCAGCCTGTAAATATTTCACAGGACCCAGAAACAACAGATGAGAGATGCATAGATTTGACTACATTAAAAAAATCAGAAAGTTACTATGTAAGCAAGACTTAAAGACAAACTAGATAGTAATATTTATCACCAATATAACTAAATTATCATTATATGTAATATGCAATGAACATTTTAAAATTACCCAAAAGAGGAGTTGAAGAGATGGCTCGGTGATTAAGAGCACTGGCTGCTCTTGCAGAAGGTCCTGGTGGCACCCACGTGGCAGCTAACAGTTGTCCATTAACTACAGTTCCAAGGCATCTGACGCCCTCTTCTGACCTCTGTGGGCGTTGTAAGACATGGGTGCACTTACATGTAGACAATACACTCTTACACATAAAATAAAAAATAAATAAAATATTTTTTGCAAATTAAAAGATAACTCCAGCTTTGAAATGGGTAAAATGTGATAATCAAGAAAGAATTCAAGTGGCCATATGTGTGTGTATGTGTGTGTATTTAAACATTTGTGCTTTAACATATTATTTCTATATCTAAAAATGTTATTTTAAATATATCTGCAAGTATACAATAATGTCCATGGCTCTACTGTTTAAAGTAGGAAAAAGAAAAATCAAACTATTTACAAAGGAACTAGTCCCGCTATAGTACATCTGTTTAGAAATTGCATGAACCATTCACAGAGAATGAGGCAGAGCCAGCACACATACAACTATGTCCCCAGATACCTGGTAAGTGAGAAATGCAGTTTATTTCATGATAACACACTGCTGGACTGTGGGAAAGGGGAGACTGGAGGAACATGAGACCCTCATCATTTCCCCCGTAACTTTCAGGAATAATGGTTGAATTTTAAAATGAAAATATTTCATAATCAGAAAAAAAAATCACTTTCAAGAGTTATAAAATTTCTAAGTATTTTCCTACATTTTAAATCTTTTTAAAAAATGTTGGTGATTTTCATAAAATTCCATGATAAAAATATAACCTATTTAGTTGTTCCACCAAAACCTAGTAAGTTGACTTGTTTCCAAGTATTAATATTGTGTATGATGCAGCAACAAATGTCTTTGTAAAATAAAACACAGAAGTTTACACTCGCAAGAGCATCAGCATCATGCAGAGACCGAAAACCAAACCCAGAATCCACTGGGCAGTTGTGAATTACAAAGTTTACTAATCTTGAATCTTTTTGTGGTTTTTTGCTTTGATTTGTTTTGTTCATTTGCTTTTATTTTGCATTTATTTATTGTTTATTGTTACTGTTTTTTGAGGTTGGCCTCAAATTCCAGACAATCTTCCTGCCATAGCTTCCCAAGTGTGAGGATTCTAGACCTGTGTCACCATGACTGGTGGCATCTTAGCAGACCTCTAGGTGGTCCACATAGAGACAGGGCATTGGGCCTCCTCTCCTGAGCCCTCAGCTGAGCTCCCCAGGATGGGTGTTATTATCACTAGTGTTTCTGATGTCAGTATAACAAAACAACCAGAGATCATCCTGTGAGGACACTTCCCTATGTTCTCATCCCCTCTCCTTACTTCATCCTTCTCCTCAGATGAGTTCCTCCATGCCTTAAGAGTAACTCTTAAACTCTTTCCTGCAGCTACCCACTGTGTGTATTGAGCTGCCTTTAAATGTCTCTACTTGTATGTCTAAAAATCAGCTCCCTAGGTCCAAAGTGATTCTGTAAGCTGGTACCTGACATCTCCTTCCCTTCCTCCCTCACGTCTCTCTACTACTAAGCTCTATTACTTTTCTTTATATGTAATCGTTCACTGTCACTCAGTTCTCTATATCTATGGGCCCAACCCCAGTCCAAGCCACCATTACTTTTTTTGACACTCCAGTACCCTTCTCACTGATCTTTCTAGGTTTACCCTCAACCCCTTTCTTTAATCCATCTTCACTGAAACTTGAGACTTGTGGAGTCTGAGATCCAGTGTCACTTCTTTTCTATGTCAGGCTTTGAGTGGTTTCTCTTCTCTCTTGGGTGAAGACCGAAAGAAATCCTGTCTAGACCCTGCCTCATCTGACTCCTGGCGTCTAACGCTTCCTTCGTGCTCAGTCCCCTTCCCAGCTCTCCACCCACATTACTGTTCATTTTTTGACTGTTGAACACCGCCCCCCATCTTCCTGGGTTCTCCCCACCCTTACTTCCACTCCTTCCTCTCTCACTTGGCTAATAACCTCTCAGCTCAGCTCAGTGTCCCTTTCCTCCTCTTACTCATTCCTGTGTTTTCTCTTCAGCTCACTCATCACACTTCGTAACTGAAAACATAGATGATGGTTATCTGATTGTCTGTGTTCTCACCAGATGTTAACTCCTGGGGGTGGGGAAGGTACCCTTTGCTTACTGTTGTATCCACAGCCCTTTGCAGGCTGGTTGGGTCCTGGATATGTTCAGAAATATGTTGAGTGGGTAAAGGGATGAAGATCTGATTTTAAGTGACAGATGAATGACACCTCTATCTGATATGAGATGGAACCAACTTTGAGTCTTCGGCTTTTTCAGTACCTTTTCAAATTAACAAATTAGTCTTGCTTTAAATTTTTTTAACTATAAATCCAGAGACTCAGAACTCAGCCAGCCCTAACTAGTTTTGTTTTGAAATTAAGATCATAATTCAAATTCACTCTCTTGGCAAATATCACCTTGTTAACACTTATGCACATGCCACCCTCTGCTTCTCAGAAGAAGGCCCCAGATTTTCTGGATACTTGAACACCAAGAAAATATTTGCTGTGCATTCCCCTGGTCCTGCACCCTCAAACTTGGGTAACCCATTGAACTCCTTTACCAAGCACAAGTAAAAGACAGAAAGGGTGTTTTGCAGAATTTTTTTAAAGATACCAAACTTTTTATTATAAAAATAACTCTCCGTATATATATAATACATATGAT
>NW_008353267.1:2861524-2865157 GCF_000622305.1 Nannospalax galili | reverse complement strand
AATTTGGAAATATAAATGTATAATATTAATTTTTATAATAGTTACAGCTTATACAAATAGGTAAGTTTAACATCTAAAGATTTTAGAATTCAAGTGATTATAAATACTGATTTATGAACAAAAATAATCATTAAAATGAAACAAGAATGTTACATGTTAGAAAAGGAAAATGGACTTTGGCATGGTGGTGTACGCCTTTAACCCCAGCACTCAGGAGGCAGGGACAAGCAGATTTCCATGAGATCTAGCCCATATTGGTCTATATGGTGAGTTCCAGGCCTGCTGAGGCTACAGGGAGGGCCTGTATCTCCCCCTCTCTCTCTCTCTCTCTCTCTCTCTCTCTCTCTCTCTCTCTCTCACACACACACACACACACACACACAAAGGCAAATGGCATGAATTAGCAATCAGTAAAATTGTTGTTTTACTTCGAAGGATATGCTTAATGTCTTCCTAGATTCACGGTATTTTGCAATAAGGACAATTGAGTACAGGTAGTTAGTGTGCCACTTAATAGAAACAGACAACCTCAGGCATGACAAATTTGTAAACATTTCAGGTGTACTGACAATAATAATTTATACAAATAAATAAGTTTACTATCCAGGGATAGTAATCTCTTAACAAATTAATCATTAAGATGAACCAACAATATGCAGAAAATGAATTAGTTATCAATACAACCAGTGTTTTAAATACAATTAGAAAAGTAAAAGCATATTATCTTTTATTTTCAGAGATTTTTGAAATGAACATAAAATTGTCCTGTATATTTGAAATTATTTTGATCTTTTCTTAGTGTTTTGCAAAATTTTTGATGACATGTTTCACACTGATGTGCATAAAACACACCCTTTGTCATCACAGGATATTGATTGATTCTCTCAAATGGTTCTGGTTTCAGTGAGTGAAGGTTTCTCAGGAAAGTCTCATAGGAGGGGACAGTGGCATTATCATATAGAGGGAAATGGGCTCCAAGGCCAGATATTGGAGTTGAAAAAAATTGAGTTCCAACCTGGACTTTGCTCATAGCAGGCTAGAGGATCATAGGGTAAAGCTTACTTCAAAAGGTTATTTTGAAGATAAAAGAAGTTTGCATGTATAAAGAAAGTACTTAGTATTTGATGAGCATTTAGTTTTTGTTAGTTACTGATGACACTATAATTTCGATTATCCACAAAAACTTTTTCCAGGTCCATAGGGGACTGTCACCCGATGAACACAAGAACGTTTCTCTCTCTCTCTCTCTCTCTCTCTCTCTCTCTCTCTCTCTCTCTCTCTCTCTCTCCCTAAAAAAGCAACAAAAGGAAGAATGCTGATGACTGTACATAAACTATTTTATGATAACTGGCCTCAGTGTTTTATTTTGTTATGGAAAAGATGGACCCACACCAGTCACTGCTGAGTGATCAGGTCAGGTCCTATATGATTCCCAGTACTTTCATCTGTGATTTCCTCAATAAAATGGAAAAAGTAATTAGAAAATAGTGACTCTGCACTGACTGTAAAGAGCTTCCTAGATTCATTCTTATTCAGGGCCAGCTCTCAACTCACTTCCTTTATTTCTTCTGGAGGGACAACTGAGTCTAGTGATCTAAACAGAAGGTCTCAACACCGCTGTTTCCTTTCTCTTGAGATAGCTCAGGATGGAAATGGAATAAATCCGATTTCTGAATCTTCTTTGTCTTCAACCACTTGGGAATTCTCTTTGAAACTACTTTGGGCATTTTAAGTAACTCTGCTTACCCAGCGGGAACAATGTACCTTTCAGCCAAGCGAGAGGATAAAATGACTCTGTCTCCCCGCCTTTGCATGCCTGACAAAAGCCTTAGCTATTAAATACCAGTACTCAGTGAGCTAATGACTGGTGAGCCCACAATTGAGTTTTCAGCATTTTAGGGTCTGAGCCTCTGCCCTGTATGAACTTGTAATCTTCACCGTGTAGCCTTGTTAAGTTTGGCTGTTGAGGTATATGTTGGCACACAAGACTAAGGAACGCCAAAGCCCAAAACTGACCTCTGCACATTTCACACCAGAAGTCAGAAAGTAGCTTTTCTTTTTTTCTTTTTTGCATTTTCCTCTCACCCCAATAAAAATATGATTGACCCATAGCGTGTTTGATGACCCTGTTCGTGTCCAACTCGTCCATCTGGGTGCAGACCAGCAGACGGGTAGTGGCTCTGCCTGGCCCTCTTGGCCCTGTGATTGTCCTTCCAAACCAATTTCCTTTCTCCAGTTTCACTAAGAAGAGGAATTCGAACTTCCATTTTAGGTTTCTCATTTTCCCTCTGGACTTTGTCTCAAGGTTTGTGACACATGGCTATGTAGTTCACTTGCTTTGGAACAAAGATCTCAGTGAGTTTTATGGAACATCTTTCCTTCCCCTGAAAATAAGCCAGGCTCTGAATTGTTCAGGGCAGCCTGGCTATTATGCATCTGAAAGTGATCTATTTATCCCCTCAGTGCATGTTGCCAGGAATGAGCTGGGGCTACAGTGGAGTAAGGCTCAGGTCCTGCTAAGGGAAAGGCAGTGCATGACAGAGCCTTCTGGAAGCCAGTGTGTGCGTGTAGGGGGTGTGGGGCATGTCTGAACAACTATACATACATAACTATACAGTTACCTGAACAGTATTCTAAAGACAGAGTTGACATTGGTATATTTGTCTTAGGACATCAGGACAGGCTTCATAGTGAAGATATAAAGTATTTGGGCTCAGGGCAGAACTGATAGGCTAGTATTATATTATGCTCTTAATATAATCATCTTAGAATCCGAATACGGTGTTTTTGTATTATTACATAGTACCTGATACAAAACCTGCTACAGTGTTTCTTTTAGGACTTGTACAGTTCTGAGAATGCCTAAAATTAAACTGAAAAGTCTGGTTCAAGCTGTGTAACCTGCCTCTGCGGCCTCGGGTATCCTGTGACCAGGATGAGTCACATCCCCTGTGCTGTTCAGGTGTGTCACCCAAGAGCCGTTCCAAGACTTCTCTGTGCAGAGGAATCCATGATAGGAGGCAGGCAAACTGATTATAAAGCACTTTTCTCTCCCTGAACAATCCTGCTACCCATGACAGCCGCTGAGTAATAAGCGACCAAGCTTCCTACCTGGGATGTTAGTCACAAGGCTTCTTGAGCAATCACAGGTTGGCTCTAAAGACCGTTGTGGGTCTCTGTCAGCACTTGTTTCTGTTGCCCAAGAAGATCCTTTCTGAGACCTCAGCAGGCATAACGGCTTCTGGAAAGCTCAAAAACCCAGTAACCTTGTTAGGAAATGTGAGTGAGAGTGCTCTGAGCTCAGGCCCACACAGGCCTTAACCGCTGACTTGGAATGGATAAAGCCAGCCTCACAGACCCAGTCTCTGTTGTCTTCTGTCTCCTGTACCCATATACTATCATGTATCACCTCAGTCAGTTGCTGCCTTGCTAGAATTTGGTCGTTGATTGCACAGGAGTCAGGTGACCAAGTATTAATGTAACCTCCTGTGTCAGAAACCACTGTGGACAACTAGAAGAGGCCACATGCCTGGTGGTGGCCTCCTCATGTGGCAAAACCACATCGCCTCACTCCCTAGCCCCACCGTCCTCCTCTGAGTCCAGTGTGCACGATGTGCTTTGCTTGGTGCGGGG
>NW_008353267.1:2836979-2861415 GCF_000622305.1 Nannospalax galili | reverse complement strand
GTTGGGGGGGGGGGGGGGGGGTCTGAGAGAGATGGTATCCTGACTATAGTAGGGGAAGGATGAGCCTATAGAGGAGGGATGGACTGACTTAGAGGCAGAGGAGGCTTGCCTTGCCAAGGTGGGTGCATACGTACTCAGCACACCTGGGCCTTATGTCCCTGGTGCTAGAGACCGCTTTTAAGAGCCTGGGAGCAGAGGGAAGGCCCATGCCAAGAAAGCTTTGCTGTGTTCACCACATGCATTCTTGGATAACAAGGCTTCGTTTTCATTCCTGGGCATTTTCCAGTGACCACTGTTATAAGACCTACCCAGCCAGGCTGTGCCAACTCACAGAGGAAACCACAGTTGGTCAAACCAGTTCTGTGCCCTCCTACCTCCTCAGCCAGCACAGCATGATCTGAGCTGGACAGAGACCAGCCTTTTCCTCTGGGCCTCACAGGCCAATGGCCTTTTATTCTCAGACTAGGGATGGGGAAATAGATTTATTATTAGTGCCTTGACAAGCCTACTGTGAATGTGAGGCTCCAGAAAGCCATAAGCCCCACACATGGAAGACACCACAGTAAGGGGAACACCCTCACTTCTAACCAAGTGGCTCAAGACCAGGGCAGCCTCACTCACTGGCAATTAGCTGCCGATCTCCAGTTGTAGGAAATCCCCTACGGACCTAGTGTCCTTCCTTGATATGTTGCCGCCTTCCCACTGATAGGCCTGTGGTTTGTCTCTGAGTACACTGTACCTTTAAAAGCAGAGCATAGATATCTCCCACAGGCTGGATTGCTTCTCTCATCCACCTTTGGCTATGCCTGGGAGGCTAGAACCTGTGATGCTTCTCAAGACTTTTTACCTGTCTACCCTAGTTGCAGCTTCCCTCTGTAACAGTGTCCAGGCTCTGACTAGTATTTGCAGAGCTGGGTACTGAAGCCTGTGTCAAAGGGGGATTGTTCTAGAACAGTGCTGTCTTTGGCCTGTTCATACTTTTATCACCTGTCTACACTAAAGGCTTTTTAGCAAGCAATCCAGTTCCCTCCAGTGAATTCTTCTCTGAGGGTTGGGAGATGGTGGAAAGTGCCTTTATCACCAGTCCCCTTCTGTGACTTGTGTACACCCATACAAACCTTGTTCTCACTCCATTAATGTCTCTGGAAGCCCACCTACTCTAAAACACCTCTAAGGAAGGGTCTTCCTGCTGTTTCCCCCTGGGTCATCTGAGCCAAAACCCTTGATGATTCCACATTTGCAAAGGCTCTGCTTATTCTCCCCTTTCTCCTCCCCACGACCTTCTGCTCCGTCACCACCACCTGATTAAGAAATCAGCATCTCCCTGGACTGTTTCAACTGCCCTTAGTCCATCTCTTTCTGACCTGCAGGGAATCTGTTACTCCATAATAGCAAGCTACTTCCCTTTGGCAGAGTTAACTAAGTACAGAATTCCTTCATGTGGCATTCTGCACAGTAATTTTGTTTTGTTTTTGTTTTTTTGAGACAGGGTCTCACTATGTAGCCCTGGCTGGCATTGAACTCAGAGATACACTTGCCTCTGACTCCCCAGTGCTGGGATTAAAGGCGTGTACCACCATACCCAGCCAGTTCTGTGACTCTTTTCATGGCCCCACTCCAACTCATGGTCTTCAGAGTCCACTTGCATATCCATAACTCCCTGCCTGCCACTGGGCACCTGTTCGGTCCATCTGCCACTGCAAACTTCATACATACACACACACACACACACACACACACACACACACACACACCTTGAAGCCCAGGATACTCCGACTCGCCCTTTCAAACCTGGCTCAGTTTCTTCTGCTGTGAAGTTTTCCCTCTCTCTTCCTGCTGGAAAGACTCAATTGTTCTGTCTGGCTTCTCTCACAGTGCCAGGTTTGTACTCTACCATGCCTCTGGTGTATAGTAATTGATATGTTCATTTATGAGTTCTTTTTCTCTCTCCAGTATGTTTAAAAAATATTTTTAAAGAGTTATTTTATTTTTAATTATATGTATATATGTGTATGTGTGCATGCCACTCAATATAGTTGCTGGGAACTGAACTCGGTCCTCTACAAGAGCAGTATGCGCTCTTATTCTCTGAGCCAGCTCTCCAGTCTCTAACAAATGTTTATGAAGGACCTGGTGCTAGGTATAATAATGAACCAAACCATCCAGATTCTTGTCATCATAGGACTGCAGGTCTATCAAATATCTGTACTCCTATTGTGGTGTTAGCTCCCTGTGGACTATTTTTGAGATATGATCTCACTCTCTGGCCCAGGCTGGCGTTGAACTCACTGTATAGCCAATCTGGCCTAAAATGCCCAATCCTTTCCCTACCCCAGAGTGCTGGAATTACAGGTGTGCACCACCACACCTAGCTATGATCACCTGTACGCCGGATGCCTGTCAGAGTCCCTTGCATATAACAGCCACTTATTCCTTGAATGATCACTGAGTGAATGCTCATGGGCAGAAATGGGGGTAACATAAAAGATGGAATGTGGTGTGGGTGGATTTTTTTCTTATGGGAGAAAAGTACATGAACACCCAGAAAAGTCACATTCTGACCTGGATTCCTAACAGGTAGCCTACATTCTTCTACATGGTTCACCCATTTGTGGGATTCATCTTCTAAGGTCCCCGAGGCAAGTGCCGAGACTTGTAAACTTTTTTAATCCTGATACCCCAGAGACATTTCTTTCTTCTGAATTGTATTCAGAAAGCCCATGTAGTCACTTGGTCTGGCATCCCGTGAGCCTGGTCTTCCTGGTGGGCCTGGCTGCCTGTCACGTGCTGTTCTTGGTTTCTTTCAGAGATCTAAAACTGGACAATGTGCTGTTGGACCACGAAGGTCACTGTAAGCTGGCAGACTTCGGGATGTGCAAGGAGGGGATTTGTAATGGAGTCACCACAGCTACCTTCTGTGGCACACCTGACTATATTGCTCCAGAGGTGAGTGCACCTGGGCTTGGTGTGGCTTCTGAAATC
Organism: Nannospalax galili; assembly: GCF_000622305.1. Taxonomy (NCBI): domain Eukaryota; kingdom Metazoa; phylum Chordata; class Mammalia; order Rodentia; family Spalacidae; genus Nannospalax; species Nannospalax galili. The sequence goes on along the minus strand of NW_008353267.1, from coordinate 2,858,433 downwards.
TGAGCTCTGCTTAACCCTGACGAAATACCACCAGCTGTTATTGTTGCTTCAACTTCCTGGACAGCTTTGAAGCAAAGGCCTGTAGACTCCCCTATGGCTCATTGGGTGAATGGTAACTGAAAATGGCCACAACTCACCTAAACCATACTTGAGTTTAAAAATATTACTAATTTTGCAGTTGCTTTAAGTTTTCCTGTGAGGGCAGGGGTGGTTCACTCATGGTTATTTATTTTCCTCTTTATCTCAGTGATTTCATTGTAGCTCCTTTAGAAGATCTAAAGAAAAGCTCTTAAATCTCTTTCATATAGATGAAAGAACCCAGTGCCCTTTCCTCCACTACAGTTATGTATTTCCAGACTCTTCTGTTTTGAATATATACATCCTCTTGGCCTAAGCAGGGCATAAATGCTTGGTCACTTAGAATAGAAAGTGCCTGTATGTACGTAGGTGCACCTGTGTTGTGCAGTGCCCACAGAGGTCAGAAGAAGGTGTCAACGATCCCCTGGAACTGGAGTTACAGATGGTTGTTAGCGGCCATGTGGGTGCTGGGAATCGAACCTGGGTCCTCTGTAAGAGCAGCCAGTGCGTTTAACCACTGAGCAATTTCTCCAACCCCTGAATTGCTTTTCTTAGTCATAAAGAACACCTTTGTTACTAACATGCATAAAGCACCTCACATTGTCCCCTTTGCGCAGATCCTTCAGGAGATGCTGTACGGGCCTGCTGTAGACTGGTGGGCCATGGGTGTGCTGCTCTATGAGATGCTCTGTGGACATGCGCCCTTTGAGGCTGAGAACGAAGATGACCTCTTTGAGGCCATACTGAATGATGAAGTAGTCTACCCTACCTGGCTCCATGAAGATGCCACAGGAATCCTCAAATCTGTAAGTTTGCTTTTCAACAAGCTTCTAACTGACTTACTGCCAAGAAGTTTGCCTCACAGGCCTCTTGTGTCTTCACTGAATATCTTCTGCTAGTATGCTGCCACCCCTAACTGGAATTTGTGTTTCATTCTGAAGAATCGGCTCTCTTAGTCTGTTTTCCTCTTACACAGTCCTTGTTTCTGGGCCAGCTTCAATATCAGTTGATAGTTTGGATGGGAAATGCAAAAAGCACCAGCACTTGTGGCTTGAATGTAGGTTAAGTGAGGCCCCCTCCCTTCATGTAGTCAGGCTACACCAGGTCAAGTGAGAGCCAGTTCCAGTTTATTAGAGCAGTTGTGTTTCTGTTGGCAATGTCCAAGGAACAGGATGTAGGAGACTTTCTCTTAGTGCTGAAAGAGGAGGAGGGAGGTTTTCAAAACCCATGTAGATCATTTGGCCACTGCGTCATCTTTCTACGCAACACAAGGGCCAAGTTCAAGCTCCCAGTGCATGTGATTAAGGTGTCATTTTGAGAGTCTTTTCTTTTAGTGCATTCAAGGCAGTATGTGGCACGCCTTACTTTGAAGTAATGAAGAAACATCGATTTGCTGCCCTTATGTTGAAAATAAGAAAATATATGTGATTCTGTAACCTCATGAGTTGAATTTGAAAAATCATGTGTTGTTACCTACTATATGCAGAGGGGATATAAAAATAAATTTAAAATATACTCCTTAGTGAAAAATTAGGACATTCCATCCTCTGTTGAATAATATTTATAATGTATCTGTGGGCTTTTATCCCATAAATACAATCTTCAACTTACATTTATTCCATCTACTTTCCTAAAGTTATATCCTATATAAGGACTTAAAACAAAAGGTTAAGTTTGATAAATATTTGCTGTCTTGTTGAAAGATGGGTCCCCTTAAGGAATCTCCAGCCTTATAATTATTGCTATTTTGAGAACATCTTGTATGCAGGTCACTATGTCCTGGGACTGAAGATATAATTGTCCCCAAGAATTTTCTGTATTTCTTAAAGTAGGAGGGTCACAGAAATCCTTCTTAGATAAATGTTGTCAAAGTGAATCACAATTCATAGCTTAATTCTCAGGAGCTTAGGAGTCAATACACTCCTGAAATTGAGAAGGCACTAATGGCATACAGAAATAAAATTAAAATACTTTGGGCTTCTACCAAATGTCCCCACTCTAGCATGTTTTCATAAGAACAATTTATATCGTTAGAGATGAAGAACATGGCTTTTATAATTTTATGAGTAAAAGCCACCAAGAAGGGCTTATTTTTGTGGACTTGTGTCATGGAGTTTCTTAACTTCCTGGAAGGAAATGGACTCAACTGGGCTGGCCACAGCTAGCCCTGATAACAGGCTATGATGACACAGCCTCACCGTGCTGCAGAGCAAAGCATACTTTCCCAGTGCTGTGACCCAGAATCCAGTTTCTTGTGATTTTAAGGCATGCTGGCCTAGGGGGTAGGGGCGCCTAAAACAGCCACCATCAACATGCTAATGGCTTTTCACTGGAGAACATTTCTTGTTCAATTACTGCAGCTGCTTTGGCATTTTTATTATTTAAAAGAAGGACCCCAGCATTTGTGATTTGAATGGAAATGCTACTTCAAACCATAAAGACCACAGTGCCTGCTATCACGGAGGGTAAGAAGAAATGAGAGTCTCATGTCTGGGACTCGGAAAAGACCACCTCACCTTAGGATTGGATGTCTCTCCTATCTGCTTCTCTAAATTGTTGCTGCTGTTGTTCTTCCTTATTCAGACAAGGTCTCCCTATGTAGCCTTGGCTAGCCTTGAGCTCCTAGAGTGCCGCTTGCCTCTTCCTCTGGAGTCCCAGGATTAAAGGCATGCACCACCACACCTGACACTGAAATTTTGTCCTTTACATTTTTAGCTCTCAATCGTATTCTGGTGTCTCAGTTCTCTTGAAATACTTCTTTCTCTCTAAATCCGAGACTACATATCACCTCCTTAGTCAAGCTTAATAGACCCTGGAGTAGAACTGAACAAGGTTAAGAGTCACATGGAATTATTAAGAATGTTTCTCCTTAAAAGGCTAAATTCAAGTACTTGAAGCTATATCTTCAATATAAGTATGCAGTAAATGTTTTCAGTAACTACCACATTTGTTATCCAGGGATATCCTGCAGAGCACTGTTCTGAGAGGAAACAGGCTCCAGTGCCCCATCAGCGTCAGTGTCTCTCTCCTTGTAAGCCCACCTCTTGAGGAAGGACTGTGAATCCCATCACTTCTTCTCTTTGGCTTCTCTCCAGCTGCTCTGTTGGCCCCCAGCATCACCCAAGATCAGTATGTGTCATATACCTAGCATTGATTTCTCTGGTCTCTTTGAGGTGCCATCCTTGTAGGAAGGAGTAGGGGTTCAGGGTTCAGGCTGACAGTCCCAGGCCTCTTTCTCAGCTGTTCCTTCCTGTTGAAGTGGCTGTGGTGAGTTTCTGCTCCTCTGTAGATCTCAGTGTCCTTGTGTATAAAAGAGAGCTAGTACAATCCAGGACATAAGAATGATATATAGAAACCTTCTGGGCATACATTAAGCATGCTCCTGTTTACATCTTCAAGGAATCTGCCCTCAAAATAACTTTCTGTGAAAATACTTGAAAGTTGTGAGATAAAATATACTACCAAAAAAAAAAAAAAATCACTGGGAAAATTTCTGGAGCAATTTTGTGTATTTTGGTCTCCCTACCTTTAACTAAGAGATGAGGGATCAAGCTGAACTTCACAGAGGGCCGAAGCATTTAAATGGAAATATAATCAAGAAAATCTGTTAATAGCACTTAATACTGACTAGGAAAGCTGGGAGTGATGACCCTTGCCTGGAATGCCAGCATTCTGGAAGAAGAGGCAGGAGGCTCCCTGCAAGTTCAAGACGTGATTTCAGGCTGGCCAGCTAGGGCTTCACAGTGCAATTCCATCTAAAGAAATCAATGAAAAGATGAGAAAAGCAGAGAAAAAGAAGAACGCCGTCTAAGGGCAGGCCTGGGCTCTTTCCTCGCTGGCTGTATGACTTTGGGCAAAGAGCATAATTCTGTAGTGCCCTGGTTTCCTCACCTGTGCCATTGGAGTGTTTGTCTATAAGGCTACATACAGTATGGATGAGACAAGATGGTGCAGAGATGCTTAGGGTGTTATTGTTCAACAGGGTGCATGCTCACAAAGTGGTCACTGTTGTGTGAATTGATACATGAAATGGTTTTTAGACTCCTGAAAAAATGATTACTTTGCTGCTGGAGAGTTTGAGTATCAAGTCAGGCTTTATAAGCTATCCAGACAGCTTCCTGACTCTCATCACTTCCCAGTTAATTAGGCTACCAAGGAGTTCTTTGACTCCTGGACAAATCCTTAGAGACTGTCCTTTCTGATGCCCTCATTTTATAGATGAGGAAGATAAGAAGCACAGAGAGAGATGGCCCAGCAGAGGCCATGTAGCACACGACCTTCCTGCATTGCTAATGAGGATGTCAAAAGGTACAGCCACTGGGAAAATGATATGGTAGGCAGTTCCTCAAAACATTCAACATAGAATTACCATATGATCCAGCAACCGAACTTCCAGTTACACGCCCAAAAGAACTGGAAACAAGAACCCATTTGTATATCTGTGCTCATAGCATCTCTGTTCCCAATATCAGAAAGGAAACCAACCTGAATGTCTCTCAATAGATAATCTAAATGTGGTATATCATACAATGAATATTATTCAGACTTTAAAAGTGATTCATCCATGTACTACAACATGGAAAATCTTGATGACATTATGCTGAGTGAAATAAGCCAAAACCAAAAGGACAAATATGTGATTCCATTTACATAAGGTCCCTAAAATAGTTCAGTTCACAGAAACAGCCATTCGAATGGTGGTTGCAAGGAGCTGGAGAAAGACGGGAATGAGCACTTCGTATTTGAAGAGTGTGGAGGTGCATTTTAGAGGGTGAAAGTTCTGGAGATGGTTGTAACATGGTGTGAATGTGGATATGTGTAATGCCACTGGCCATTTTGCCGAAAAAGAGCCGAAACGCTAATCATATTATACATATTTTGCTACAATTTTAAAAATGGGAAAACTCACAAACATTTAGAATCAGAATCTAGAGTTTTCTGACTCCAATTTTTTCAAGACACCAACCTGGACTTCGCCTGTCCCTTCCCTTTTTGCTTCTATTTCCCATGAATAAAAGACTTTTATCCTCATAGCCTCCCTTTCCTAGCACCCAGATTACTACCTGATGAGGTTCTTTCCTGTTGTATCGGGAACTTTAGCCACTGGAGGAAGCTACTAGGGTCCTGTGTGTTGCTGCTCACAATGCACTGACTTCTCACCTATTTAACTTTCCTTTAGATGAGGCATGGTGTTTATGATAATAATTGGTTTCAGTAGTATTTAAAGGCTGTGCGTGGTATCAGAAATAATAATCATTCTACTGCCCAGAGGTGAGTATCTAAGACTCTGAAAGGAGAAGCTGCTCTGGTAGGCAATCAAAATCCACGTTCAGTTTAACTCAGTAAATGTCTGTCAGGTGCTTCCTTGGTTTGTGCTAAGTGCTGGGAATGCAAAGGCAATAAGACCTGGCCTCCGTCTATCTTCATCACAGTGAGGGAGGACTAAGAACAGGTCAATGAGCACGTCACACACTACCAAGCAGAATCATCTTCTGAGAACTTTCTGGAGGCAAGAATGGGGAAAGTGACATAGGGGTAAGACAAAAGATAAGACATTTACACTGGGTGTTGAGGGACAAGTGAGTTCACTGGGGTAGACAGAGTGAGGCGGATGTGTATAGAGGAAATAACATGTGTAAAGCCTCAGGCAGGAAGTGGCACATATGTTCCAAGAACTGTGGTTTCTAGCTCTATGTTGTTGGAGCATTGGGGGCTGGCTGGAGAGCCATAGAATATTGAGGTGAGGACATGTGAGAATATTGATGGATCCAGGGGACATTTGGAAAGTGCGATATATGTGTCAGTTGTTCACGTGGGTCTGGAACAGAGTATTACATATTATTGGTATGAACTGTGGGAGTAGGTGTTGAGCAAGAGAGACGTGACAAGTAAAAAGAGAATGGGGGAACAGAGCGGGGCCTAAGGCAGTGAAGATGATGAGGTGAGGAAGCCAGGAAGGAATGACTTCAGACTGCATAAACATGAAAAACTGAAACATGTCTGTGGATTTTATTTCCAGTTAAATAAGCCAGTTGTTACACAGTGTAAGTCATGAAAAGCACTTCTGGCAAGGCAGGAGCAAATGGTCTTCATCACATAACCTAAGACTGAGGAATGAATTCCTGTTCACAGTTCATTAAGACAAAACCTCTTTAAAGACTCTGAACAAGCTTTTGTTGTACAATGCCACATCAAGGTATTCTGTTTTCTTTACCAGTATACACTTGAGATCTTTTTCCCATGATCAGGCATTCTGGGAGCAAAGTGCTCTCAAGTTCCTAATCCTAGTTCTTGGATACATTCCGTGGTCCTAAAGCAACAGGGAATCATGAGTGCTAAGGTTTAAACTGTAATCAGCCCTCTTTGCTTTGAATTTCATAAAGCATAAACACAGAAGTTCAGGGCTAGAAATCCCCCAAATCATCTTATCCAAATCCTTGGTTTATAGACAAACAAACTGAGGCTCACTGAGGTCAAAGGACTTCACATGATGTGAGCACAGTCTTGCCATTGTCTTGAGCCCTGTTCTCTTTCAGCCACCATTTTTCAGTCTCGGTGTCTGTGAAGCAGTGGCCGATGATCACCTTCAGTGCTCACTTCAGATGAGGCAACATGCATGGGAGCATTTTCAAAGTGGAACACACAACATAAAGGCGAGTTATTAGTATTGATAAATATGAGCAGTAATTTCACAACACAAGATGTCATTATCTTCATCCTATTCCTGAACAATCTGGTAACATCATCAAAAATCATTAAGTACTTAATTATACATGAGGCTCTGCTGGATGGCTCTCATTTCTAAGAGAACTGTGTTTTTAAAGTCAGTCTTTCAGTCTAAACTCAAGACATATAGGTGAGGTGTAAAGAGTCAAATAAGTATTGATCCATGTCTTCACTTAGCGAGTTTATATCAATGGATGGATGGATAGGAAGGAAAGGATGGGAGGGAGGGAGGGAGGGAGGGAGAGAGAGGGAGGGGGAAAGAGAGAGAGAGAGAGAAAGTAGGAAGAAAGAGAAAGATTGATAGATATGCCAGTGTGTTAGCTGCCATGTGGGTGCTGGGATTCAAACCCGGATCTTCTGAAAGAGCAGTCAATGCTCTTAATCACTGAGCCGTCTCTCCAGACCCTCAGAAGAAGGTTTGAAAGAAACAATTGTACAATAACTATATACTTAGAATTTGCCAACAAAAAAGTCCCCAGGCTTTGAAAGCATAGCCACCAGAGCTATCCTCACTTGGCCTGGCAGCGGAGGCCATCCTGTGGAGAGTTTTAAGTGGAGAGAAAAGGCTAAAGAGAAATGACTTAGCCTTGACATATGTAAAGGTCCTAAGAAAGAAAACAACCTCTGACTAGCACTGTGGCACGTGGGTGTGTGTAATGATACAATGGCAGAAGATGAGGCTGAAAGAGCCGCGGAAGCCCAAAGGGTATAACGGACACAGAAAGGAGTTTGGATGTTGGAATGCCAAGGCTAGTGTCTGAAGCATTTCGGACAAGCCTGAGTGACCACATCATGTCTCATGTTTAAAATATAGCTCTGGTTGTGGTAGTGATGGAGAGAGTGGGCCGACAGGCAGAAGTATTTGCAGATAAAATGATTTCTGGAATTTCAAAACAATCCAGGGTTGGGGGAGAGAACAGCAGAAGCAAAGCTAGGCACAGGTCAGTCAAGCCTGTGTGCTGGCTACCTCCAGGCATTTGACTGTCCTCTCTAGTTACGTGCATCTGAAATTTCCTATAATAGAAAATGTTATCATCAACATGTGAATGGAAGTCTTGTACGAGCTTTGTGTATGGATGGAGAAACACCCTCAATCTGTGCAGGAGAAATGAGCTTAGCCTTCACGGATGAAGGGAAATGGTTTAATAACACAAATCTACAGAAATAGCAAATGATGTGAGTTCCACACAAGCTCTCCCCCGGGTCCCAGGCACATCTTTCACTCCAAGCAAGAGTGAAAGTCCCCAGACTGGAAGTCAACATCACCCTGTCGTAATTTTTAATGCAGTGGTTTTAAACACACTCATCTCTTCAGCATTCCTGAGTCTCCATGCCTCGAGAAGTGCCCTTCAGCCCCTAGTCAGTTCAATATACCCTTTATTACTTTTCTGTTGTTGTGATAAAACACCATGACCAAGGCAACTTCTAGAAGGAAGAGTTTATTTGGCTTAGGATTCCAGAGGGAGAGTCCATTATGACAGGGGAGGCAGGCAGCAGAGGTGGCAGGAGCAGATAGCTGGGTGCTCACATCTTCAAGCAGGCACGGGAAGTAAAGCATGAAACTGGAAGTCCAGAAAGGCTTAAGAACTCTCAAAGCCCACCCCCAGTGACGTGCTTCCTCCAGCAAGGCCACACCTCCTAAACTGCCCAAAACATTGCCACCACCTGGGGACAAAGTGTTCAAATACTTAAAGCCTATGGGAGACATTCTCATTTAACCTATCAAGTACTCTAAAGAATCATTTTTAGCAAGTGAAAAGGAGAACTGAGGGAAAAGTCCTCATGAGTAGACTCTGCCCCAAGCCGCTGCCCTGTAACCCTGTAAGGTCTTTTTCTGCCCAGCTGTGTCAGCCCTGTCCCACCAGAGAGACAGAAGAACCAAGATCCCTTGACAGCCCTTCACATCACCCTTCCCAGGAGCTCAGCAGTGGGGGTCATCTTGATGTGGCTTCCTGCAATTTTCTGATGATTTTTTTTAAAGGTATGGTTAGGGCTGTTCCTGGGATTAGTGTCCACTAGGTATTTTGCATGCCTTTGTTTCCTTCCAAAATAAAAAGCTGTTTGAATTCCCCTTTTTTAAATGGAAGCCATTACTATTATTCACTGTCTATGGAAACTGTTCACACTCCCATTTGTGTAGTGTACCATGGGGCTGTTAAAGACCTTGGCACTTCATCTGTGTGATAGGGTCAGTGCACCTTCTGACTTCAGGGCAGAGAAGGCTAGTCCTTGTCCATTGTCCCCGTGAGAGTGGATGGTGCGGGACAGGGTTCAGCCTCTTCTGACTGGTAATCCAGTGTTACTTTCTATACCACTCTTCCCACCACCACCGTGGCCAGTCCCCTTTCCACCTCTGCCACCTCCAAGATTGTAGACATCTGAATCCTTTGTGTGTGGCTGTCTAAAAGTGTTTTACAGTCATAAGGCAAGAACAGTGGACTTCCTTGTAGGACCATCTATGGAGCACAGAATCAGTGGCTGGAGGAATAGTTAGAAGACATACAATTTAGCTCAAATTCTACTTGTGAAGAAAAACAATTCCCAGATCATTAACCCCTGATCCCTGCATTAAAAATAACCATTGAAAAGACTATATCCCTTCTTGTTCTGTCTTCTCTCTCTCTCTCTCTCTTTTTCTTTCCTTGCTTTAAATGTATCTGTTGGGCCAGTGAAATGGCTTAGCCAGTAAAAGTACTTGCCACCAAGATCAATGACCTCAGTTTGATCTCCAGGACCCACACAGTAGAAGGAGAACCAATTCTCACAAGTTGTCCTTTCATCCCTATGCATGCCATGGTGGTACATGCACACACACACAGACACACACACACACACAGCAAATAAATTAAGTAAATTAAAAATGTATCTGCTAAACACACACATATGTCCAAATAGCCTCTCTCTTAAAGAATAGATTATTAAAACTGACAATAACCTCAGAAGTTAATAGATGTTCAAAGACACACATTTGTGTAAAAAAGTAGATACAATTTTTCCAGATTGCTAACTTCAAAGGCTTGTTGTTGATTTAATGTTTTTGTTGTTTTTGAAACAAATACTGTTTTCTGTGGTCACCATATTACCATTTTCTTAGGTTCACCCTGAATTATGCCAAAATGATGATAATCATCACACACACACACACACACACACACACACACACACACACACACACGCACACAAAGAGAGAGAGAGCATAGTTTTCATAGAGCTTCAGAGGTTCACCTGAGCTTTACCCATCTACTCAAAAAAGGCAGGCTTATGGAGGTCCTCAAGAAGCACCAGAGCTCAGGGAGGGGAATGCTGGCTCAGAGGAGCTGAGTCAGTGCCTCTGAGGCTCAGGTGGCACCAGGCTGACTCAGGTAAACACCCTGCCTCTGAGGTCACACAGCTAGGGAGTTAGCTGGGTGCTGAAGGAGCTTCTGTGTTCCCCTGAGTCACGGCTGTCAGTTCTGGAGGCATTGTAAACTCAGCATTGGCAGGAGATTATGAAGTGCTTTTGTTCCTAAGCTTTACAGAAATTACAGAGTGCTTGTACACGTGTGGGTTTATCTGTCATCGAAGTGATCAGATTACATCATCTGTGCATTGTGTACAGAATCCCTGCTGGCCTCTATGCACAAAGCAGGGAACCACAGTGAATTCTGGGATCTTCCCTGACCACGAGTGAGTCCCCATCTATGGCCAGGAAGCTAACTGGGGAGCACCACTTGTTATCTCCTCTCTTTCCCATGCCTCTCTTGATAGAGGTTGGAAGGCTCAAGGGAGTGGCCAAAAGGGAGTCAACTAAAAGGAGGTCCCAGCACTGGGGAGGCTGAGGCAGAAGGATTTCTGGTTTAACAGCAGCTTGGACTACATAAGCAGAACTTTGGAGGAGGAGAAGGTGGGAGGAGGGAGGAGGAGGAGGAGGAGGAGGAGGAGGAGGGAGGATGGGAATGAATGCTTACAGGAGGAGGAGGGAGGGAGGATGGGAATGAATGCTTTGCAGGCCTCCAACTCCAGATCATCAAAGCTGACTTTTCAAATATTGTTATGAAGAAAATCCAAAAGAAAGCTGCCAAAAGACCCTTTAATGAGAGGCCATTAGTGTGCAACCAGGCAGTCATGCTCCAGGACTGGAGTTCCCAAATGAGGAAACAGGGTATCCACAAGCTCTCATGGAAGCTTTTGGTGGGGTTGGCACCTTCTGGAAGGATCTAATGACTTGCATCAAGGCTTGTGTGGCAGATAACAGAAAAACAATCATCTTCCCAGAGACTTTACCTTTGATGAGTTTTTAGTGTATATTTTATTATTAAAGTTATTTTTTCTTCTTTCCCCCTCATTAGATTGCACATTTCCTGAAAATAAAGTCTAGCATTTTATTTGCAGGAAGGAGTGTGAAGGATTTCTTTTCTGATTCTTTTTTAAATGGACTATTCATACTATAGTTCTCTTTAATCTCTACCACCAGCTTTCCAGCTAGGAAAATAAATAAAGATGTCGAAGGTTTTGTGAAGTGAAAATAGAAACTCTTTCCATACAGAGACTTGCTAGCCACTGTCTATGGATCAGAATTTTTTAAGTTGAGGATATTCTCATGACCAGCAGCAGCACACTTTCCCTTTTCATGTTCCTGGGGCTGGAGAGACAGCTCAGTGGTTAAGAGCACCATCTGCTCTTAAAGAGAACCCAGATTTGATTCCTGGCACCCACATGGTGGCCGACAACCATCTATAACTGCAATTCCAGGGGAATCTGATGCCCTCTTCTGACCTCTGGGGGCATTATAGGACATGGGTACATTATACATGCAGGCAATAGACTCATACACATAAAATAAAAATAATATATTTTTTAAAAAGATCCAATTTGTTTTTGTAGTTGATCATTAGGCTTGGTTTGGATGATATATCTCTAGAAAAGCCATCTCAAGCACCCCTTCCTTCCAATAGCAACACTTGGGGGTGACTGGTAAACTGGAATTCTTTGTGTGCCTTGGGCAGGTGGGGTGGTGGCAGCGGGGAGCGCCTCCTCTACCTTCATGCTTGGAAGTTACTGGAGAGCAGAGGAACTTGCCTCATTGGCCACTCTGCTTGAGTCTGGTTCCAGGAACATTGGCTAACAGAGGTCATAGGCATTAGCTCAAGTGCATGACCCTGAGCTTCCATCTCAGAGGTGCCTCTGACCTTCACCTGTTCCAACCAGCACAGACACATGCACGAGTAAAGCTCCTAAGATGGCCTAGGATTCAGGAAGAGCAAAGTTTATTAAACACAGGAAAGGCAGAATGTTGGCAGCACTGACAAGGGATCATTGAGTATGTATCTGTGCAAAGGCTGGGGTTCCCATCACAACCTGGAAAATATAGCCAACAGTCCACTGCAGATTGAGCCCAGTTCCTGCCCTCTGGTTGGAACAGGAAGAATACAGGGCACTTATTGTACTGGATTTTGATAGGAAGAAGTAAAGCACAGTGTGCCCTGTCTCTAGAGAGAGTTCACAAAACACCCTTGTGTAGGTCAACTGTAACTTGCCAGAGGAGGCATTGGCCTTGGCCCCCTGGCGTTCTCAGATATGCCCACATGCCCACCTCTTCAACCACTAGGTTGGGGAGTTCAGCTACAGCAAGGTTATTTCTATTACTTTTTTATAAATTAAAGCCCACTTCCTACCCAAAAAGTACGTGGCATTTGTAGCTGAGGGAAGTATGGTCTACTCCAAAATGCGAGCTCTTTTCTTCCAGAGTGCTAATGAGAGACAAACACAGAAAAACAGAGAGAGGCAGAGAGACAGAGACGAGACAGAGACAGAGAGGAAGATTGTAGACCTTAATATCAGCAAATCGGCGAGGACCATGGGACACTGGCCTTGCTTCCCATCCAGGGCTGGGCAGAGCATTAGGTTCTAATTTGACGTTTCCAATAAAAATCATGTGCCTCCAAGAAAAGCCTTTTCATCACTTAATGGTACTAAGTAAAAAGGAAGCAAGGAATGGAGAAGAGTAAGGAAGGAAGAGAGAAAAAGGAAGGAAAGGGAGGGAGGGAAGGGAGGGAGGGAGAGAAGGAAGGAAGGAAGGAAGGAAGGAAGGAAGGAAGGAAGGAAGGAAGGAAGGAAGGAAGGAAGGAAGGAAGGAAAGAAGGAAAGAAGGAAGGAGCCTAGGTTCTTTTCTTTTTCTTTTTTCTTGTTTTGTTTTGCTTGTTTGGTTTGACCTTCCTTTTGTTCTGTCTGCCTCTTTTACCCTCTTTCTCCTGAGCTTATTTCTCTCATCTAGAGCCGCCTGTCTCTCTTTTGGCCAACAGCTCTTTAGGCTTTTGACAATACGAACTGTGCCCTTCTGTCTTCTCCAACACACAAACTCTCAGTTGTTTGCAGTGAAATCTGGTGGTCAGATGGAAAGATTCGTCGGGTTCTTGCCCCTCCTAGCCTCCCCATCTCTTAGCATCTGTTCTAGGTGCAATTCTCAGCCACTTCTCCCTTTGTAGAATTCAGGGTAGGGGTAGACAGTGTCACATAGGCCAAGAGAGGATGTGCTCCCTAAGGAAACACACCAAGTGCTAGGAATTCTCACCCAGGTGCAGTTCCAGGGTCAGGCCAGGGTTCCTACCAAACTAAGTCTTATCCATACTTCTCTTGGATCCAGAATCCAGATGAGAAGGTTGGTGGCCTACAGAGGAGGTGAAGTGTAGTGACCAAGAGCAAAGGTTTCTACTGTCACATGGACCTGGGTTTGAATCCCAGCTTTACAACACTTCTAAGCCATGTGGAATTGGACACATTAGAAATGGTCTGCTTCCTCAGTTTTGTCATCCATTAAATAGGATTAATAATCGTGGTTGCTCTAAGGATTATACACAAAGAATCTGAAGCATTTAACTCAATGCCAGGTAAAAATGAAGATTATTAACTTGCCTGTGTAGCAGAAATGGCTGCCACTTACTAAGCAGTAACAGTTACAAAAGCTGTACCTCCTCTCTCCATGCTCTCTGCTCCTGCAGCTGCCCTCCTAAACAAGTATGGACATCTGACAGGGTGGTTTCTTGCCATAGGTGTGTGGATTACCAGTCCCAGCCTTGCGAGTCAATTCCATGCAGGTCCATGGTGAACAAGCCAGAGTGACCTCCCTCCTGACTCTCCCTATGTTCCACAGCAGCACCATGCAGCATAAGAGCCTATTCTTGAAAAATTGCAGCTTGCTTCCTGAGAGCTATTATAAAAACCCATTTTGTGTCCCCTATATCCTGTCTCCTTCCCCTGTGACCACAACTCTGAGCTGGAGAGTGCTCCTGGCATGGGCCATTCCAAGATAGGTACCCCTACCTTCGTCACTATGAAGGGATGTGAAAGGAAAAGGTTGGCAGCTGCTCTTCCCAATCGGGTCAGACTCTTCCAGTGTCTGAAGCAGAAGGCATGTGCCTGCAGCATGCACACATGGGGTGCATTTTGTTAGCCCCTGGGTGGCCATCAGGCCATGTGCCCATGATGAGGTTAGCCATCGTGGCAGTGAGCCAGCCTCTCTTCTGTGTCTTGTGCTCTTTCTCTGCCTCCCCTCCCCAGCACTCTCTTTAGAGCCACCAAATGACTTCCTCCCATTTCAGAATTCCTCCCTGGAATATTGATAGGAGAGGCCTGCGGCTTGATTGCCTTCCCTTCTGGCTTGGCAACATCAGCCGCCAGCCCTGTCTGCCTTTTGTTTAAGGTCTGAAATGAAATGAAAAGAAGGGCACTCTGTTTGCCAACAGCCAAATCCAACTGTCAGGTAGAAAGTGCAGTGTTCTCGGACTCCTGTGAGAAAACGTTATTTGTCTAATTGCTCTGTTTATGTAACTAATCCTCTCCCCAAGAAAGCAGACATTTTGAAAGAGGAAAAAGAACTTTTGCCATTGCTTACATTTTAATGAGTTTCAAAGTGCACTTGGATGCTGTTGTCTTGGAATTCATTAGATGGGGCTACTTTAAACTCTGTCATCGAGAACATCCAACAACTCCACACCAAAGCCTCCACACATCTTCACAGCCCATAAGATGCAATCACTCATGTGCCTGACACCACATTGACAAAAACTTGGTCACTGCACCTGCTATCCTGAATGTGGTACCTCCCTCCTGCTGGATGCAATTCCACATTAGGTCTGATTTGTTTTCTTATTTTAGGATTGCCTCAGAAGGGGGCTAGAGAGATGACTCAGCAGTTAAAAGCACTGGCTGCTCTTGCAGAGGACCTGGGTTCAAATCCAGCACCCACATGGCAGCTAACAGCCATCTATAATTCCAGTTCCAGGGGATCTGATGCTCTCTTCTGACCTCCATGGGTATTGCAGGGCACAGGTGCACTTACACACATGCAGGCAATATACTCATACACATAAAAATAATAAAATATTTTTTTAAAAGATTGCCTCAGAAAAGACTTGCTGTCAAAGTTGTTTTTCAAAGACCATTCCCATCACCCCACAGCTTCAGTCTGGGACTGTGAGAGAGAGCAGAACGTATCTTCTTCTCTTTTTCCTGGCTGAAAAGTGGAATAACAGGAGGGCCAGATGAGACTCGGGACCAAGACTGACCTCAGATTTCAGTCTCTTCTTTTGGAGGCTTGAGGTACAAAAGATGGAGCTAGAAGAGATTTGAAAAGATACAATCAGCTGTTGTTTCTTTTAAAATAATGTTTTATTTTAACTTTTCTGTGTGTAAGTGTTTGGCCTGGATGTATATAAGTGTACTGCATGAGTGCAATACCCACTTAGGCCAGAAGAGGGAGTCAGATCCCCCTGGAACTGGAGTTATGGACGGTTGTTAACTGCCATGGGGGTGCTGGGAACTAAACCGGAATCCTCTGCAAGAGCAGCCAGTGTTCTTAACCACCAGGCCATCTCTCCAGTACCCATGAGCTGCCATTTCTTGAGGGCTTTCTTCGTGCCAGGCACTCTCCACCAATGGTTTCATGGGCTTTTACTGACATGTTCTAAGTGTAGGGAACCTCCATCTGATAGCTGAGTTCCAGAGAAGTTAAAATGTGCCCTAGGCCACACAGCTCCTCAGGCGGAAACTGGTATACATACACAAGTCTTAAACACCAGAGCCTGGGTAGTTCCCCTCTACTGTCCACTCTAAAGGACATTTCAAATCCTTCAGGTATCAGTCCTGGTTTGCAGGAGTTTTCTTAGAAAAAAACAAGCCTGGCAGACATCATCCAGTACAGTTCACTTTAGAGCTATCTCTGGAGAAAGCTTGGCTGACTGCTCTCCCCTGTAGTCAGACTTTATCTGTGGCCTGGGAACTTCCCAGTCTCTCCTTCCTTCAGCATCCTCTAGTTTAACTCGACCTTCCTTGCAGGGATGCAGAATGGGTCTGAGACCTTGGCCTCTCTCCTGTCGTCCATGATGAGACTTGCATTTGGGATGGAACCAACCTTTCCTAGGCCCCTCACTAACTCCCTGCAGCTTATAAAGTGCGTTCGTTGGCTCTAGGAACTATCTGTTTCCTTTGGTAAATGTATTTAGAGTCTCCTGCAGCCACATGATTTGCTTTTTTGGCCAGCTTTTCTGTTTGGGCCACTGTCGGGAAGGAAGTCACTGGAGGTGAGGCAGATTTTAAGACCCACCTTAGACACAGATTATTGTTAACTTATTTGGCATTTGAGTACCATTAGAAACATGAGTAAACTGAGGAGGTTTTCTATAAGAGCATGATGCTGTCGCCATTCACAGCAGCAGGACCAGGGTGTTTGGAGAGAGCTCTGTGTTTAACCCAGGATGACTCCTGCATTAGTGCATGCTGTGACCCATGTTGGGCCTGGGACTGATGGGAAATGTTTCCTTAACTGCCTAGCTCAGCATCTATGGAGGGGCCACATCCACTTCTCCCTTAGCACCCACCCGGTTACCTCGCCCCCTCTTTGCACTGGTTCCTGTCTCAGTGTTCAGCCTCCCCTGACTCCTGGCTTTGTCATCTCCAGTTGCTGTCACTTGGATTTCCTTTTTTTGGACAGAGTCTTACTCTATAGCCCAGACTGGCCTCAAACTTGTTACAATACTATTGCCTCAGCCTCCTGAGTGCTTGGAATTACAGGCATGAGCCAGCATGCTCAAGTAGAACTTTCTTCTTCCTCTGTGCCAGAGATCAGAAGACATGAAAGTCAGCAAATGACACCAGTCTGCTATGAGGCAATAGGAGGCATCAGGGTATGTGGCCACCTGGGGATCTCATGCCCTCCACTGTTCAACTCCAGGCCATTTCTGTGAAGAAAAGACTATAAGCTCGATGTTGGAAAATAAGCAATATCCCAAGAGAAACTGAAAAGCCTGGCTTTCATGTGATGTGACACTCTTACTCTTTAAATGACAAATAATTTGAATTATTTTAAAACACACTACGTGTACTGAATAAAGTAGGTCACTGTTTTGCTTGTTTACTCCTCTCTCTTTCTCTTTTTCTCTCCTCTACCCTCTCTCTCTCTCTCTCTCTCTTTCTCTCTCTCTCCCCCCCCAAACAATCTTGCCTGCCTTCCCAAGAGCAGCCCTCTCTAACCGCACCCTGCACTCCACGTATACCTGGCTAGTTGTGTCTGTGAAACGGAGCAGATCAAACACTTCAGTCACTCAGTTGGCAAGACAGAGCTTTAGTTAAATTAAACAACCATCAGAGAGGGCCTCTCCAATGATGAATATGCTTAGTCATGGCAATGACAGTATGTGTGCCAACATGTGAACCAGGGGGTAGGTTTTTGAAGGCCGAATGAGGAGGATTATATAAATTATATTAAAACAATAATCCTTGGCTTCATGTTCAGTAACAAGGATGACATCAGTCCAAAGTTGGAGACACTTGGGCAGATAGCCTTGCAGGATATTTTCTGTGTCAGGTTGTTGTAGCATCTGTGTAAGGAGATATGGATTTGGCAGTCTTCTGGATAGTTCTTATTATCAGATAGCCCTGCAGAGGCCCACCTCCTTCACAGCCTCCAGCTCTGTTTACTTTATTAACCCTTGACACAAGTGACTTCATCTTGACTCTGACCACTTTAAGAATCTTAAGAAGTGTTGTGTTTGTCTTTACTCCCCTAAAATGCTGCTTCTGCGTTTGCTGTATTTAGTGCTAATACTGGAACCCCAGCTTCTGCTCCATCAGACAGCCTGGGAAGATGCTGTGATCTTGGACTCCTCCCTTTCACCCAGCCATAGGCAAATTCCTAACCTTCTAGATTGTTCCCAGTGCTCCCTTCCCATTAACTACAAGCTCTCTGAGTTTCTGAACTTACCTGTCATTTCAACTGTTGTCTCTGCCTCATTCACTCCACCACGGGGGAGTCCTTCTCATGTTGGCCTTACACATCACACTGTGGGCAGTCCCCTCACCTCTTCACAGACTTTCAGTGGGTTCAGCTCTCTACCCACACACTCCCCCAAGCATCCCTACATGCTACTGTCCTAGGCTTTGTGGTCTTCTGCCAGTACCCTGGGTGCTTATATGCATCTGAGCATGTGCGCCGAGGGCATGGCTGTCTTACTCCTTCTTTTCTGCATGGATTTTACCATGCTCTTCATCTTGTCAAATGTCACCATTTCCATCATGCTCTCAGTCACCTTCCTACCAGGAGCCCCAGTGCTGCTTGCTCAGACCTCTTCAAGCTCCCACAGCTGCTTGTCCACACCTCTTCAGTGTATCCTGTTATGTTATAAAGTTTGCTTCCCTTCTCTATTCACACCTTGATGGAGAGAGATTATCTTTGCTATGTGCAACCCCCTCCCCCAAGCTTAGTGCAGCGTCTTGCGTTCACCAGGTATTTGACTCCTCTGGCCTCCATAGGCACCTGCACTCATGTGCATGTACTCCCCCCATACACACACACACACACACACACACACACACACACACCACCCCACATAACTAAAAAAAAAAAAAAACTCTTTGAAAAAATACTGTCATACAAAAGGATTGGTTAGAACTCTAAGAGAAGAAAGTATCAACAGCAACGGTGTTACTCTTCCTAGCCCCAGTCCTAGAGATGTGCTTTTAAGAAGAGTTTTGTGATTTGGTCCGCTTGTCCTCAGACAATGCTCCTTCTACCAGTGCTTCGTGGAAGCTTGGATTCAGTGCCAGGGGCAGAGAAGAATGAGCAAAGTCAGACACCAGTGCTTCTGCCACCCTGGCATCTAGAACCCTACACCATTCCCCTCTCCCAGAACAAGCTGTACCCACACATTTACAAGATAGCCTCTGCTCCCATCCCTGGCGAGCCTTGGAATTTCCCACAAGTCATCTGGGTCTGCTCTCTGGTCCCTGTTTTTGTTTGTTTATACCATTGTTATTTGCTAATGAGTCTTTTAAATTGCTGCTGCTTGTCCATCCAGGGTTGTATTCTACTAACTTTGCCATGGAAAGAATCTACTCATTTCTTTTGTTCCCTTCCTCTGGAGAGAGAAATTTATGTGGGGAAATCACAGGCAGTATGTACCCCTAGCTCCTATGTAACAGAGTAATTTATAAGGTATGTATTTCCTAAGTCCACAATGACCACATTAGATGCCTACAGTAGAAACTGCTGTGATTGGACCTGTGTAGGTTTGAATGATCATTTTATTTGGGGTCCTACCTCCAATCCAACCTGTCAAATCATCTAATCCCTTCTCACCCAGAGAAATGAGGAGCCATTAAAGCCCACCAGGATCTTCAGTTTGGGACATGTTAGTGGTTAGCCTAGTCTTTAATGGCTGTGCAATCTCTTCAGCCCAGGGCCTTCAATTTTTTAGCATTTTCTAAACTGGATCCCGCGGGGTTGCTGTTTGCCGAGGAAATAATTGCAGTCTTCTCCCTCATGATCAGTCTTATTTGAACCAGCACTGGGGGCTTTACAGCGTTGACCACCTGCGTTGACGACCTTTCTAGACCTGCATCGGCAACAAGATTTTCACTGAAAAATATGTAGATTTACTCTGTACATTCAGCGCTTCAAACAATTTATATTAACACAGCGTTACTTTTGTCTTGTGTTCACAAATGAAACTTGGGCAAGGATATGTAGAGACTGTCAAAAGTTGTCAGACATAACTTGATTTAGAGTCCAAGGATGTAGCTCAGTGGTATAATACTTGCCACATACTTACAGGATCCTGGGTTCAATCCTCAGCACTGGAAATTTAAATACAAATAACAGCAACAACAACAAAAGCACAAAGAAAGCTAAAGTAACTTGATTAAAATAAAACCACAAACTTTGTTTGTTTCTCTGGTGCTGGGACTAGAATTCTGCATCTTACCCATGCTAGGTAAGCACTACACTACATCTACAACCCTTGAAGGTGGTTTTTCTTTTTTGTTTTGTTTTTTGTTTGTTTTTCTTTTTTGTTTTGTGTTTTGTGTGGTATGTGTGTACGTGTGTGTGTGTGTGTGTGTGTGTGTGTGTGTGTGTGTGTGTGGTTTTGCTTTGTTTTTGAGACAGTGTCTTGGTTTAGACACAGTGTCTTGGTTTAGAGAGTGTCTTGGTTTGAGACAGTGTCTTGGTTTATAACCTAGGCTAGCCTAAAACTCGCCATCCTCCTGCGTCAGCCTCCAGGCGGGATTATAGGCATGTGCCACCAAGGTGCTCAACCCAAACAGAGCTTTGTATTCACGTTCAGTTTTTTTAATGGGAAAATTAATTAAAATTGAAAGGTATAGTCTGGCGACCCTGAAAAGTGAATTATCCTCTGCATTCTTCTGATCATTTGATCAGAATCAAGACTGCTTATGAAAAACAGAATTAGTCCAAAATGTCTTGGGAACTGAGCATCAAGAGTGTCTCCAGAAGATTCATACACAAACATCACTTGAATATGTGGCATTTTCTTTCAGTTTTGGTCTACGCAGCAACATATTCCCAGTCCATAAACCTATTTAAAATGGAAGAGGGACATAGTGAAGAAAGAGAATATTCATCTAGAACTGTAATTTCTTTGCTGTGTAAAGAAAAGCAGCCAGACAGAAGTTTTTTTAGGTTTTCACCCTTGCTGCTTCTTCACACAGATCGTCACAAACAATGATTCTCACTCTTCTCTGTGGTCTTAGGAGAGAGGGAGATCCCTGGCCAGATGGACAGGTCTCAGAAAAATGGCACAGCTGTTCCTAAAAGTAGCCCCATTCATCACAGGCCTGCTGTCCACAACTGCAGTGTTCGGGAAAGGCACCATAGTTCATAAAGACCTTCTTTTCTTTAGACAGGAAAGAAAAATACATGGTGTTTACAGAAAAGAAAACTGGATCCTGAAGCCTTCTTTTAGTGGCCACGTCTGAAATGGAAGTGGGGAAGGCCAAAAATCCACTTGGGCAGTTGCATCTTTAAGGCGTGATTCATACTGCCTGTGCTGCCTGGGATGGAAAATCCGGCTAGCGAAGCAAGATCTGCCAGAAAAACCACCACTGGTTTGTCTGCCAGGACTGATGACCGCTGTCTTATGACACATTTGTGTATGAATCAATCTCTCTCTCTCTCTCTCTCTCTCTCTCTCTCTCTCTCTCTCTCTCTCTCTGTCTTTCCCAGTTCATGACCAAGAATCCCACCATGCGCTTGGGAAGCCTGACTCAGGGAGGTGAGCACGCGATCTTGAGACATCCTTTCTTTAAGGAAATTGACTGGGCCCAGCTGAACCATCGCCAAGTAGAACCACCTTTCAGGCCCAGAATCGTAAGTGTCAAG